>NC_053023.1:359289101-359589101 GCF_003073215.2 Triticum urartu
CTATCTTTGCTTGCTTAGTTGCTCGCTCTTTTGCTATGCCTATGCTGCGATACCTACCACTTGCTTATCATGCCTCCTATATTGATGAACCAAGCTTGTAACCCACCTTGTCCTAGCAAACCGTTGTTTGGCTATGTT
This sequence comes from Triticum urartu, assembly GCF_003073215.2. NCBI lineage: Eukaryota > Viridiplantae > Streptophyta > Magnoliopsida > Poales > Poaceae > Triticum > Triticum urartu. Next base: position 359,289,240 of record NC_053023.1, read on the forward strand.
ACCGCTTTGCTCAGCCCCTCTTATAGCGTTGTTAGTTGCAGGTGAAGATTGAAGTTTGTTCCTTTTTGGAACATGGAGATGTTGTTCCTTGCTTGGAACATGTTTACTTGTTGGGATATCACAATATATCTTATTTAATTAATGCATCTATGTACTTGGTAAAGGGTGGAAGGCTCGGCCTTATGCCTGGTGTTTTGTTCCACTTTTGCCGCTCTAGTTTCCGTCATATCGGTGTTATGTTCCCGGATTTTGCGTTCCTTACGCGGTTGGGTTATAATGGGAACCCCTTGACAGTTCGCCTTGAATAAAACTCCTCCAGCAAGGCCCAACATTGGTTTTACCATTTGCCACCTAGCCTTTTCTTTCCCGTGGGTTCTGCAGACTCAAGGGTCATCTTTATTTAAACCCCAGGGCCAGTGCTCCTCTGAGTGTTGGTCCAACCCAGAGCACCGTGCAGGGCCATCCCTTGGCAACTTGGGTTACGTCGGCGCCTGTACGCTTAGCTTATCCGGTGTGCCCCGAGAACGAGATATGTGCAGCTCCTATCGGGATTTGTCGGCACAGCGGGTGGTCTTGCTGGACTTGTTTTACCATTGTCGAGGATGTCTTGAGGAACGGGGATACCGAGTCTGATCGGAATGTCTCGGGAGGAGGTCTATTCCTTCGTTGACCGTGAGAGCTTGTCATGGGCTAAGTTGGGACACCCCTGCAGGGATTTGAACTTTCGAAAGCCGTGCTCGTGGTTATGGGCAGATGGGAATTTGTTAATGTCCAGTTGTAGAAAACCTGAAGTTGACCTTAATTAAAATACATCAACCGCGTGTGTAACCGTGATGGTCTCTTTCCGGCGGAGTCCGGGAAGTGAACACGGTGTTGGAGTTATGCTTCATGTAGGTTTTTCTAGGATCACTTCTTGATCATACTTTTATCGACCGTGCTTTTGCCTTCTCTTCTCGCTCTCTTTTGCGAATATGTTAGCCACCATATATGCTAGTCGCTTGCTGCAGCTCCACCTCATACCTTTACCTTACCTATAAGCTTAAATAGTCCTGATCGCGAGGGTGCGAGATTGCTGAGTCCCCGTGACTCGCAGATACTTCCAAACCAGCTTGCAGGTGCCGATGAGTCCATGCAGATGACGCAACCAAGCTCAGGAGGAGCTCAATGTAGATCTTGTCCTTTGTGTTGTTCTGTTCTAGTTGATCAGTAGTGGAGCCCAGTTGGGGTCGATCGGGGACCTTTGTCGCACTTGGGGTTCTTCTTTTATTTTGGTTCCGTAGTCGGACCTTGATTGTATTTGGATGATGTAATGCTTTATTCATGTATTGTGTGAAGTGGCGATTGTAAGCCAACTATGTATCTCTTTCCCTTATGTATTACATGGGTCGTGTGAAGATTACCTCACTTGCGACACTGCTTTCAATGCGGTTATGCCTCTAAGTCGTGCTTCGACACATGGGAGATATAGCCGCATCGAGGGCGTTACAGCCTGTCCAAGGCTCGAGGTCATCAAGCGCTCTGTTTGCATCGAAGGTGCCCGTAGGGCCCTTGCCCGTGCAAAGGTGCACTGGGGTAAGATGGACGGTGAGAAGCTTGTGAGGGACGGGCCGCCGCTGGGGAAGGAGCATCGCAAGCCCGAGAACTACTATAAGGATGTTCTTGTGGGTGCCCGCCTTGTGGCGGATGAGTGTACCAAGGATGTAATTTTTGAATGAACTTGCTCGTGTACCAAGGATGTAATTTTTAAATGCTTGTTGAATTTAAAATATTACTTTCTGTGCGGCCGTTTATCAAAAAATTGAGAGATGTCCAGTCGTCGGCTTCTGCCCCCATGCCACTAGTGCTGGGGTGTTCGGGATAAACCTGAGCGCTCTTTTTCCCATAGTTGGGTCCTTCGAGGGAGGCGCTCAGCACAACGAACCAGGCAATCAGACTATAATGCTTGTACACTCTCACTTAGCCATAGAACTCTATAATTTTAAATTTCAGCGAAGCCCCTAGTTCGGAAGACCGAGTTCGGGGCGCTATCCACGCCTTGGCCGGACAAAGCCGGCTCCTCGCTCGAAGCGGCATAAGTCTTTAGGGACTCGAAAAACCTCTCGAACAGCGACCGGTCTCTCGCCTCATCACGACAGTCAGTTTTAGCTTTCTCCACTGAGGTGCTTAACCCAGCTCAACTGGGGCACAATCGCAGTTGTTCTCCTAGTGCTACCTTAGCCAATATAGCGGAACGTAAGGCACCAAAACATAGGAGCCGGGCAAAGCCAACTATTGACCCAAATCATGATTCGGAGCCGATGCATATAGAGCTATAAGTTCGGGGTGCCGCACTTGTGGAAGTGTACGGGCTTCTCACACCATATTGAGGGGTACTGAAGCCCCTGGCGTGTTTGCCGTACCATGGTGTACGGGTGCAACTTGTCATTTAATAAACATATATATGAAAGGAGGATAATGCAAAAAATAGACAAAAAGCTATGCATTGTTAATAGAATGGCTGCTATCAAAGAAGAACGATACAAGTAGTGCGATAAGCAAAACATATTGGGCTATTTAACATGTCCTGGCCAGGAGCAGGCCGCAAAATTGTATGCCAAAACATGTATACTGCTCGTAACAGAGACCACCTGGGAGTTCCAGAATGCGGCATGGCTTGTCTGCTTCCCTGGATCTTTCATCGTTTGTGCGGCAGTTGAATTGCCGAACAGATCATCCGAAGTATGGAGTCCTGAAAGTAAGAGAAAATTAAAAAAAGAATTCGGCAACCCCTAGTACATTTTAAGCCATATTTTGGGTTTGCCGTTATTGTGCCCCTTCCCCTGCGCCCATGGTATTTCAAGAGCATAGTTATGTATGCGAGGCACTGGTTTCGCTATATCGTGAGGGCTGGGGTTGGGGCCGCATTCCTACGCCTGCTCAGAACGTGCCAGGCGGTCTTGTTGTAGGTTACTCCGGGCGCGCTTGGCAGTTTCTGGCTTTTTAACGGCCGGACTGGAGAATTGCCTAAGAAGGCTGCTTTGTACTTCCGCTGCGAGGGCCGCCGTGTGCTCCTCCATACGGAGGGAGCGTTCGGTGTTTCCATTGACCTTGATTACTCCTCGAGGGCCTGGCATCTTGAGCTTGAGATATGCGTAGTGCGGTACCGCATTGAACTTTGCAAATGCGGTTCGCCCGAGCAGGGCGTGATAGCCACTGCGAAACGGGACTATATCGAAGATTAACTCTTCACTTCGGAAATTGTCCGGGGACCCGAAGACCACTTCAAGTGTTACTGAGCCTGTACAGTTGGCCTCTACACCTGGTATAACGCCTTTAAAGGTCGTTTTTGTGGGCTTAATCCTCGAGGGATCTATGCCCATTTTCCGCACTGTATCCTGGTAAAGTAGGTTCAGGCTACTTCCGCCGTCCATGAGGACTCTTGTGAGATGAAATCCGTCGATAATTGGGTCGAGAACCAATGCGGTGAAGCCGCCGTGACGGAAGCTAGTGGGGTGGTCCCTTTGATCAAAAGTGATTGGGCAGGAGGACCATGGGTTGAACTTTGGGGCGACTGGCTCCATCGCGTATACGTCCCATAGCGCATGCTTCCGCTCCCTCTTGGGAATGTTGGTTGCGTATATCATGTTCACCGTCCGCACTTGTGGGGGAAAACCCTTCTGTCCACTGTTGTTCGGCGGCCTAGGCTCCTCCTCGTCATCGCCATGCAGCCCCTTGTCTTTATTTTCGGCTCTTAGCTTGCCTGCCTACTTGAACACCCAACAATCCCTGTTGGTGTGATTGGCTGGCCTTTCGGGGGTGCCATGTATCTAGCACAAGCGGTCGAGTATTCGGTCCAAACTAGACGGGCCCTGAGTATTCTTTTTGAATGGCTTTTTCCGCTGACCGGATTTATAGCCTCTGAATCCGACATTAACTACCGTGTCTTCGTTGCTGTCGCTGCTAACGTGGCGCTTTTGCTTATTCCGATGTGTAGTGCCACTTTTGTCCTTGGTATCCGAATTACCAGGGTTCTTTGCTAAGTTGTTACTGTGAGCTAGCCAGCTGTCTTCTCCCGCGCAAAAGCGGGTCATGAGTGTCGCGAGGGCTCCCATGGACTTCGGCTTTTCCTGTCCCAGGTGCCGGGCAAGCCACTCGTCGTGGATATTATGCTTGAAGGCTGCTAGGGCCTCTGCGTCTGGACAGTCGACTATCTGGTTTTTCTTTGTTAGGAACCATGTCCAGAATTGCCTGGCCGATTCCTCTGGCTGCTGAATTATGTGGCTTAAGTCATCGGCATCCGGTGGTCGCACATAAGTGCCCTGGAAGTTGTCGAGGAATGCAGCTTCCAGGTCCTCCCAAGAACCGATTGAGTCTGCTGGCAAGATGTTAAGCCAATGCCGGGCCGGTCCCTTAAGTTTGAGCGGGAGGTATTTAATGGCGTGTAGATCATCGCCGCGGGCCATGTGGATATCGAGGAGATAATCCTCAATCCATACCGCAGGATCTGTTGTTCCTTCATATGATTCGATGTTTACGGGTTTGAAACCCTCTGGGATTTTATGATCCATTACTTCGTCTGTGAAGCATAATGGGTGTGCGGCACCTTTATACCGGGCTATATCACGACACAGCTCGAAGGAGCTATGTCTATTGTGTTCGGCCCGGCCGGATTTGTTGTATCCGGAATGAAGATCACTGTCACGTGCCGTGGGGTGCCTGCTCGATCCGTAGATCGATCTTGTTTGTCTTGCCTTGTCCTCCAGTACGTCTCGCAGGTCTGGCGCATTTTCCCGTGCCTTGGTTGAACGGCGCCGGGGCATGGCTTGGGCAGAGGGCCGAGAGGCCTCTCTGTCGCGGCCGCGAGGTGGCCGGTCGGCCATGTCGTGCGTTGGTGATGTAGGTGCTTCCTCCTCTGATCGGGGTAGCGGCCCGTGCTTTGGGTAACTCTTGGAGGGGCGTTCGAGTTCATACTCTTCGGCTGCAAGGACTTCGGTCCATCTGTCAGCTAGCAAATCTTGATCAGCTCTAAGCTGTTGCTGCTTTTTCTTGAGGCTGCTTGCCATGGCTAAAAGCCTGCGTTTGAAATGCTCTTGTTCGGCGGGGTCCGATGGTACGACGAATTCGTCGTCATCGAGGCTTGCCTCGTCTTCGGAGGGAGGCATATAGTTATCATCCTCAACCTCTCGGTCTGCCGCTCTCTCATGAGGGCTGGCTTCTCCATATTCCTGTGTCGAATCTTGCTATAGGGGGTGTTCTTTGGCGCTATTCGGGGTAGTATTATCTCCCGTGCCGGAATCACCGTTTTTGCTTTGGCGGGATTTAGAGCGGCGCTGCTGACGCCCACGCTTTGGCTGTTTCTTGGAGGTGTCATCCTCCGCTGTTCCATCGCCATCTCCATCTTTTGGAGTATCCACCATGTATATATCATATGACGAGGTGGCCTTCCAGCGCCCTACAGGTGCTAGTTCCTGTTCATCTCCTGCATCGTCGTCCATACCGTCGATGTCTTCGGAGTCGAAGTCAAGCATGTCGGTTAAATCGTCGACAGTGGCTACAAAGTGGGTGGTGGGTGGGCTTTGAATTTCTTCATCGTCTGCATCCCATCTTTGCTGACCATAGTCCGGCCATGCCTCTCCTGATAAAGAGAGAGACTTTAGTGAGTTCAGGATGTCGCCGAAGGGCGAGTGCTGAAAGATGTCCGCTGCGGTGAACTCCATTATCGGCGCCCAATCGGATTCGATCGGTAGGGGCGCGGGGGGTTCGGAGTCCGGAGAGGAATTCGGATCCTCAGAGGCACGGGTCACGCAGAACGCGGGGCTGACGTTCGGCTCGATCGCCTTTGAGATTGTAGCCCCTGAGGTGACGTCCAGCCGCTCATCCTCGATTGGTGCAATAGGCTCCGGATTAAGGGTAGGAACCGGTGCGTGTGCGGCCTCCAGGGCATTGTTCGGCGGTAGAGGAAGATCATGCCTCTCAAAACAGTGCGGCGCGCTTGGCTGTGGCTCGAATCCGTCGAAGATCAAATCCCCGCGGATGTCTGCCATGTAGTTTAAGCTTCCAAACCTGACCTAATGGCCAGGGGCGTATCTTTCGATCTGCTCCAGGTGTCCAAGCGAATTGGCCCGCAGTGCGAAGCCACCGAAGATGAAGACCTGTCCGGGGAGAAAAGTCTCACCCTGGACCGCATCGTCGTTGATGATCAAAGGAGCCATCGGGCCTAAAAGTGACGACACAGAGGAACTCTCAATGAAAGCACCAATGTCGGTGTCAAAACCGGCGGATCTCGGGTAGGGGGTCCTGAACTGTGCGTCTAGGCGGATGGTAACAAGAGACAAGGGACACGATGTTTTTACCCAGGTTCGGGCCCTCTCGATGGAGGTAAAACCCTACTCCTGCTTGATTAATATTGATGATATGGGTAGTACAAGAGTAGATCCACCACGAGATCAAGGAGGCTAAACCCTAGAAGCTAGCCTATGGTATGATTGTTGTATGATGAAGTTGTCCTACGGACTATAACCCTCCGGTTTATATAGACACCGGATAGGGTTAGGGTTACACAGAGTCGGTTACAATGGTAGCAGATCTTGAATATCCGCATCGCCAAGCTTGCCTTCCATTCCAAGGAAAGTCCCATCCGGACACGGGACGAAGTCTTCAATCTTGTATCTTCATAGTCCTGGAGTCCGACTGAAGGTATAGTCCGGCTACCCGAACACCCCCTAATCCAGGACTCCCTCACTCGTTCCTGGCTCGGCCTCACCGGGATGGGGTAGGGGGGTCGGGACCTGGCTCGGCCTGGCTCGGTCCCGACCCCCCCGGCTCAGCCTCGCGCTAACGTGGCAGTGCGCTCGTTTGACAAGCGCAGTGCGGTTATTCAGTTTCCCCCACCCCACCCCACGCACCCACACCCCTAAGATAGATAATGGGGCAAAGTCCATACAAGGAATATGTGTCAGTACAACTATGCCCCTGGTTACGGTTCGGTGCGGGGGAAAGTCATGTTTCCCCCACGTACCCACACCCCTAAAGATAGAAAACGCGGTTATTCTGTTTCCCCACGCACACACACCCCTAAGATAAGATAATGGGGCAAGTCATGTTACAGACTCGCCTCCGCATGCGACGCCGCGACACGCCACGTTGTCACCTACTACGGCTCGTTCCTGGCTCGGCCTCGCGCTAACGCGGCAGTGCGCTCGTTTGACAGGCGCAGTGCGGTTATTCTGTTTCCCCCCATCCCACCCCACGCACCCACACCCCTAAGATAGATAATGGGGCAAAGTCCATACAAGGAATATGTGTCAGTACAACTATGCCCCTCGGTACGGTTCGGTGCGGGGGCAAGTCATGTTTCCCCCATGCACCCACACCCCTAAAGATAGAAAACGCGGTTATTCTGTTTCCCCACGCACACACACCCCTAAGATAAGATAATGGTGCAAGTCATGTTACGCACTCGCCTCCGCATGCGACGCCGCGGCACGCCGCGTCGTCGCCTGCTATGGCTCGTTCCTGGCTCGGCCCCGCCGGGGTGGGGGGGGGGGGGGGCCCCCCCCCCCGGCCCGGCCCCCCGCTAACGTGGCAGTGCGCTCGTTTGACAGGCGCAGTGTGGTTATTCTGTTTCCCCCCACCCCACCCAATGCACCCACACCCCTAAGATAGATAATGGGGCAAAGTCCATACAAGGAAGATGTGTCAGTACAACTATGCCCCTCGGTACGGTTCGGTGCGGGGGCTAGTCATGCCACAGTACTATATTCAAACAAACAAAAAAAAAGAAAAAGAAAAAATTGACAGCATAAGGACAAAAAAGTACCAGTCCAAGTTACTGGTGTAGTCAAGTACTAGATCCAAAAAAATGACCGCCCAAGGACAGGCGCAGGCCCTGACAATGCTAGATACTTGAACTCGAGCCCGTGGGCGAATCCCTAGTAATCTGCATACCCGCAGGGCCTGCCATCCAGGGCCCACAGGTCAAGAGAGAGAGCGAGCGAGCGCCGTGTATAAGCGCTCAGGTAAGTGTTCAGAGGAGTTCGACTGGTGAGCGTCGGCTGCGCTTATAAACAAGTCTAGAGCCCCCTCGACTAGCGAGGTGGGACTAAACACATAGCTCACGCGCACGCCGTGCTGCACAGCCGTGCGAGAGAAGCTATCCGGGCCGAATACAACGACCCAGGCTGATGGCCCAACAAAGTACTTCGCCCCATTACAAAAATCCAGTAGATCACGCACGACAAAAAATAAAAAATGAAAATAATTTAAAAAAAACTCACAAGAAAAATCAGTTAATAAACAAAAATATTGTGAAAAATTTCAAACACATCTTAATGGTAAGAAGTAAAAAAAAAATATATATATATATATATATAAGACTGTAAATAAAAATTTCAGAAACGAATTTACAAAAAAGTTCGTCTACTACAATTCATAAGGTTCAAGTACAAAAATAAAAAGAAAGTACTGTGCAGCGAAGATTTTTTTTTATAAAATACCAAAACTATCATTATTCATCTATAAAAAAGAAAAAAAAACGTGCTCCAAAATTCATGTAAAAAAGTAAGAAAAAATTATTATACAACAAACAAATTTGATTGGTAATTGACACCCTAAAATAGAGCAGTACTATCATTAACAGAATGTAAGTTCAGCAAACTCAATAACAAAAAAGGGTTCTAAAAAAAATCATCAGCGTATAGCACCGTCTCCGAGTTATGAACATGAAAAATATACCAGCCAGAACAAAGGATGCCCATCAGTTCAACTATAGAAAATGTTCCAGTACTAATATAAAGGATGTATAAATAAAACACTTATAATTGAGCAGAACAATAGGAAAAACATTACATAACTAGTTCCATACCATTCTAATAAAACCATACAATTCAACCATCTCACATGCAAATGTTTTAAAAGAAAAAATACTGCAACATAATCAACCATACACAAATCTCAAAGCCAGCGTCATTTGCCACATTTAAACCTACAGCACATAAATTCTGAACGTCAGAGAGTCGTCTTCTCTCAAGAACATAACCATAACCACATCACCATCCTCAAATCCAGACTCAGCCGCAAACTCCTTCCACCCATACTTAGGTTGATGCAACCATCAAAGTCGATGTGGTAGGCAACATCCATCAACTGATACCCATTCTTGTCTGAAGTCTCCATCTTCAAAACACCGGAACTAAGAGCAACAATCCTGATCCTGGGTGACATTTTCTGCAAATGGACATGGGAGTACAAAACAAAATGAACACCTGACATAACTGAATTTTTACACAGATATAGGAACGATTTGCATAACAAACTAAAATGGAAAAAATCTGAACCAAAACAATAACACAAAACTAACTAGACATGTGAACTGACTAAACTGAAAAATATACATATCAATACACCTACAGTAAAAACATCTATTCATAAACAGATCAGGGATTATACAAAAAATGGTTTAAATACTGTTAAGTAATGAACAAATACACACAGAAATCCCTACTGTTAAAATCCAACAAAACCAAATTAAAAAATATAGACAAGCTATTCATAAGACAAAACTGCAGATCCAGTCCATGGGTTTCGAACAGAAACCAACAAGAAAGTAGAAAACAAAACGAATAGAAACACATACCCATGATTCCTTCAAGTCACCATCCGTCAGGCGACAAACATAGGGTGTACGAAACCAATGGTTGCCGTACAGCAAACAAGAAAGTCGCCCATGCCGCTGAGTCTAAGTGAGCTCCAAACCAGACTCGAACACACAGTCGTCAGCTATGCGCGCCATCTTTACCAGGCATCTGCATGAACATTCCTCCATCGAACACACATGAACAGAGAAAAAGGCAATGAAGAGAAGAGAGAGGAACCTAGATCTGATTCTTGAAGAATGAATAAAAGGGAGGGGGAAGACTTGGCCACACACCACACATAGATTGATAACGTTTATAGTTAGGGACACTCGCAGATTATAAAAATAATAAATAAGCAGATGGGCAGCCAGCTGGTAGGAAATAGTTATTACACAAGCCATCCAACATTTGACCGCAAATCAGTTCAACTTCAGAAAACCAAGCAGTTCAAAGGTGCACATGTCGAACATATGCAGACAAAACAACACATTCAGAGACAAAAACAAAGTTGAATTCATTTAGTCATTCGAACATCTGCTCCCTCACAACAAAAATATTAAAAACATAATATTCACTACTTCAGTCATAACGATCAAAGAAACGACGCCATTTTGCCCTGGTGGATGGATGTGGAGCTGTGGCTGCTCTCGCCCTAGCCCAACTAATGATCTGAATATGGTTCCTTCCCCTGCCCTCTAGGAAAAGAAGCTCCAATTCATTGGAGTTGCAAGTATCCATCACCTCACGCGCAAGTTGTCTGTTGAACTCTGCCTCCAGTTCCTCCTCGGCAGCACGTCGCGCCATCTTCCTGCGCCTGCGCCTCCTCCTCCTCTGCTCCACTACTGCAGCCCTAACATCTATGGCGTCCCCCTCCTCCTCTGTAACCTCTCCCAGCTCAGGATCCATCTCCCTTTTCTTTGGTTGCAGCTCGAAGAATGAAACTGACAGAGGGCTCGGGCTTTGTAATCAAAGTGCAGAGCCATCGGTGCGGCTCCCATGTCAACACACAGTAACAAAACTTTGACACGGCAGCATTCCAAATACACATACGGGCATCAATTCAAAACAACACTGAAAAACACGCAACTTAATTACACAGTTTGACCAGATTACCCGAAATCGCAGCTTACAGTCAGCCGCCATACACAACCTCCGCCAACGACAAAACAACATGGGAATCCGAGGTAGAAACAACTCAAAAAAGCAAAATTGACGACGCAAATCTTTTCATACAGTCCTTATATCTCTCCCTGCAACACCAATTCGAAAGTAAAACAACAGAAAAAGAAGAACAGATTTCCATGGCGGGCGTGGAAAACGACCAAGAACACAAAAACTTGTAATCATAAATTACAGATGGAAAAAATCTCAAAAAACTATAACATACCGATAATTCTCACATCAAAAACGACAAACACGACGTAAATTGAGGCCCACGAAGACCACAGTAAATACTGACGCCCAAAATCACATCCGCCACCAAAATGCCCATGCCGTCACCTCCGCTGACTATAGATCGCAAAACTCATCCAGCTGAGCGCGCGGACGTGCGGAACCCCTTACATGTCTCCTCTAGCAACGAATGGCCCGCAGCATCGCACCGGGGAACGACCGGAAGCACCATGCTGCATCCCCTGTTTCCGTCCGTCATGCACGCAGGAAGATCAGTTCTTGTTGAAAAACACGTCAGTCCAAACTGTGAACCACATCGTTTCAAAAAGGGTAACAGAATAATATTCTGTTACGCGTAACAGAATAGCCCAGATGTATATATATATATATATAATATTTTGCTTACTCCTGGTTTCCTGACATCATGGTCCCACACCATTGTCAACCTATGTAGTAGTATTCAATAAACAAGAGAATTGCACAAGAAGCGGCAGACAGCTAGGACCAAGCAGGTCGAGCAGTATTTGTGTTTTTGAGGTGTGAGCACTGCATAGTTTTTTGCTGTTTAGCCCAGATATTAATTTTTCTCCTCTGAACAACAACGAAAACATCGCTGCAAGTATTAACTGGGTGGGCTGTGGCCCGTCTAGCCCAGGCCAGATATCCAACCCAGATATTAATTTTTTTCAAGCTGAAAATGGCTAGCCCTACTATACTTTTTTTAGGAATACCCAGGCAAGGCCAAGTTGTTATTCTCCGCCCCGCTGGGCTGCAAATCTTTCCTAGGAGGGATGCATTAGGCTTAACAAGGAAATGGGCTTTAAGAAATAATAAATGGGATGTAATTATAAAAACTGGGCAGTAACTATAAAAAAATGCACCAAACACATGATTACTTTATAAAATATTATTTTTGGATATTGAAAATTTTAATCTCATTAATTGTTGCGAGCACAATGTTTCGTTGGTTTTTTACGTAATATAAATTTATATTGAAATTGTATTTAATCTGACTAGAAATTTCGGGATAAAAATATTTCGGATCCCATCAAAATGTGGGAAATTTTTTATTGAGTTCTGTTTTGAACAGTTTGTTGAAATGGGCTGTAGTTTTAACAAACTGTAAATGGGCTATAGTAAATTCCATTAGAATTCAAAAATGTGCTACACATTCTTACAAATCTCAAATGGGCTATAAGTTCTCTGCCACACACTTCTGTCCTTACTAAGTTGACGCGTCCCCTAAAAAAACAGAGTTGACGAGTATGCAAGGCTTTGTCAACTTATAGTCAACACACGGTTCTAGCAGCAGTGGCCGTTGGATGTCCATCCAGCGGATGCCGTGCTTCTTCTTCAATCTCGAATATTCTAGCTTCACCCGCCTAAAAAATGATTCCTCCCCCTGACATCTGGGGCGCATCGTTTCAGAAGCTGACCTATGGGCCTACCAAGTTGACGTACCAAGGGCTTTGTCAACTTAGTCAATATAAATGATTCTAGCTACAGTGACCGTAAGATGTCCATCCAACGGCCGTCGTGCTTCTTCAACCTCTGGTCTTCTTGCTCCAGCCACCCAAAGCAGCGCCGGTCGTGCCGCCTGCTCCTGCCTCCCGTGGCCGGTTGTGATGCCACGGAGGACTCACCGCCCCCTACTACTCCCACCGCTGGCCAGACCATCCCTCCACTCACCCACACCCCCTGTTATTCTGCGGCGACGGTAACGCAGCCGAACCAGAGAACCCTTGTACTCCTCTCCGTGTGTGCATCCACTGCCGCGTCTTCCCCGGCTCCGCGTCGTCCCCTTCCTAGGCCTTGTCATCATCCACCGCCCTGGTGCTATCGGCGCGACGTGGTCAACGTGGTCAAGAAACGACTTCCATCGGACGTGGACTGTACATGGAGAGGTTGACAGCTGGGTCCACAGCAGCCGCAAGGAAGTGCCTCCTTATTATGCGCGAAATAATTATTCCTCCACGTGACAACGGGGACCCACCGGACGGGCCACCGTATTTCATGAAAAAAATGGTTCGCCCCCTGACGGCTGGGACCCACGAGCTACATCTTCGCACGCAAGGAAGTGCGTCCAGGAAAAAAAAATGATTCGACCCCCTAACTGCTGGGACCCACCAGCTACATCTTCGCACGCAAGGAAGTGCCTGACAGTCAGGACCCACCTGGTCGAAGCGTACGTAGCGTTGTCATTCTGGTCACGAATGTGTACGTACATATATACTGGTAGATGTAGAGGCGCGCACATGTCGTAGTAGAGGCGCATATGTGTCTTAGTAGAGGCGCGCACGTAGCATGTACACGTACGTACAGCGGCCAGGGTGCAAGAAAGAAAATACGACCATGTATGTGTACATACGGGCGGGGTCTCGAATGCCTACTCGCGCATACGTACGGCCAGGGCTCGTGTACATGGCTGGGTCGGAACGGAGAAATAGCGTCATCGTCGTGTTCATGGGGAGGCAACGGAAAGCGTCGTGTTCATGGGGAGGCAACGGAATGCGTCGTGTTCATCGGGAGGCAACAGAACACGTGGGAGCCAACCGGCTGGGTCGGAACAGAATGCGTGGTCGTGTTCATCGGGAGGGCTTGGACGGAACAGGCGATGGAAACGAGGCCTGGGGTACCACAAAACGGACGAAAGGGGCTTCCTACGTTCGGAATGGGGTCCTGTTGATCGGGAGGGGTGTGGCGTACCGCAAAACGGAGGAAACGGACCTCCTACAGTCGAAATGGGGGTCCTATTGATCGGGAGGGGTGTGGCGTACCGCAAAATGGATGAAATGGACCTACTACGGTCGAAACGGGAGTCCTGTAGATCGGGAGGGGTGTGGCGTACCGCAAAACGGACGAAACGGACCTCATACCGTCGAAACGGGGGTCCTTTTCATCGGGAGGGGTGTGGCGTACCGCAAAACGGGACTCCATGGGATACTGTTCATCTCCACCGTCGACCTCCTCCAGCCTCCACGGGCTACCGTCGACCTCCTCCAGCCTCCACGGGCTCCTGTTCATCCAGCCTCCACCGCGCGCTACTCCACCGGCTACTGTTCAACCACCCCTCCACGGGCACCCCTCCACCGTCTACTGTTCATCCAGCCCTCCACACCACGGGGTCCTGTTCATCCACCCCTCCACGGGCACCCCTCCACCATCTACTGTTCATCCAGCCCTCCACCACACCACGGGGTCTTGTTCATCCAGAGGCAACGCCACCGCTCACTTTTCATCCACCCCTCCCCCACATCTCTCACTATTCATCCAATCGATCGGCTTCAGTTAGCAACAATAGCGAAGGAATCGCTCGATCGGGTTCAGTTAACAGCCATCGATCGATCGCTCGGGTTCAGTAACGCGTAGCCTGCAGTGCAATCGCTCGGGTTCAGTTAGAGCCAACGCCTCGCACACATGCGCGTATGTGTACGAGAGAAACGTGCATCGCTCGGCCCCCGACCTCCCACCATAATCGGGAACTCTCCGAAATTCCCCCCCCCCCCTCGCTTCTACCATGGTTTTTTCCCTGATGGACGGCCCAAAGAATGTCATGCAGCTGCCTCTCCGGCCCGCCCAGGACAAAAAGCCCATTTTCTATCATGATTTTTTGTCATAGAAGTAGGAGCCCACCACATCTACGATGATACCGGGTTTTGTCACAATTATCGTCATAGAAGTGTCATATGTATGACAGAAAAAAATTTCATTCGGCCCAAAATGTCACGGATATGTCTTTTTTTAGTGACAGTACTGCTTCATCCTCTGCTCTTGGAGGAAATCCCAATGCAGCTCACAAGTAGTAGGAAGAAATTTTCGCGCCGTTGCTGGGGAGACATCACCAAAACCAATCAAGTACCTTCACATAAACTATGATCTACTTGCTCTTAATTTTTATTTGCCATTTTATTTGCTTTTGCCTGTCGTCTTCATCATGTTAATGAATTATCAAGTACCTTCATATTAATGAATTATCACCATGTTACTTATATTTTTTTACAAAAACACAAAAATATTTTCATTTGTTGTGTGCTTGCTTTGTCGCTATGTCTCAAGAAACCACTAAGTTGTGTGATTTTTCAAATATTATTTATTAGTACTCCAATTGCTCCTCCCGCCACTAGTGCGGATTCATGTGATATTAATGCCGCTTTGCTAAATCTTGTTATGAAAGAACAATTTCTTGGTAGTCCTAATGAAGATGCTCCATCTCATCTAAATACTTTTGTTGAATCATGCGGTATGCAAAACAATAAAGATGTGGATAATGATATTGTATAATTGAAATTATTTCCGTTCTCACTACGAGATCATGCTAAAAGTTGGTTTTGATACTTGCCTCAAAATAGTATTGATTCTTGGGATAAGTGTAAGAATGCTTTTATTCCCAAGTATTTTCCTCCTACATAAATTATTTATCTTGGAAATCAAATTATGAATTTTAAGAAACTTGAGCATGAAAATGTTGCACAATCTTGGAAGAGAATGAAATTAATGATAAGAAATTGTTCCACTCATCGTTTAAGTTTATGGATGATCTTACAATTTTTTATGTTGCACTAAACTTTGTTTCTAGAAATCTTCTAGACTCTGCTGCATGTGGAACCTTTATGGAAATAACATTAGAAGAAGCTACAAAATGATAATATTATGGCAGATTCTCTAAATGGCATACCGAAAGAGCTCCAACTCGTAAGAAGGTAAATTTTGTTGAAGAAATTACTATGTTGAGTGATAATACAGATGCTCTTATGAAAATGGTTGATAGTAAGAATGCTCATGTTGATCCTAATGATGTGCCATTATATACTTCGATAGAGAAAAATAATGATTCATTGATGTGAATTTTGTCTCCAGAAATAATTTTAAGAAGAATGCTTACAGAGGCAATTTTAATCCTAGGCCATATCCCGAAAATCCTACCAATGATTATGGTAATTCCTATGGAAATTATTATAGTAATAATAGGATACATACTGATCTTGAAAGTAATATTAAATAATTCATTAATTCTATGGTGGAGGGAAAAATGAATAAAGTTGGTGATATGGCTAGGAACATGGATAGAATTGCTCATGATGTGGAAAATCTCAAATCTAAAATTTTGCCACCTAAGCTTCATATTAATAAGTGTATTAAAGCTATCTCTGTCTCCATTAATCGAAGTAAAGAAAGAACCACTAGGTTGAGAGCTAAGTGAGAATTCCTAGGAAAGGTTATTCCGCCCGATTTTTACCACAATCATGATGAAGATATTAAAATGATTGGTGTCTCACCTGTTGAATCTTTATTCGGTAATATAAAACATGATGTAAAATGAACTGAAGATGAGTCAACTTTATCTACAAGGCGTCCTAGTTGTTCGTAGGGTGATAATCTTAATGATAAAAATGGGTTTGGAGTGGTCAAAACTTGAACTAGTGATGTGCCCACTACTTTGGATTACAAGGACTTTAATTATGTTATATCCTCTTTAATTGAGTGTATTTCCTTGTTGCAATCCATGATAAATTTACCCAATGCTTATGAACAAAATAAAGCTTTTACTAAACATATCATACAAGCCATGATGAAAGCTTCTGAAGAAAAACTAGAGTTGGAAGTTTCAATACACAGGAAGTTGCATGATGAATGGGAACCTAATATTAAAATAAAATTAAAGATTATGAATGTAATGGTTTATGTGATTTTGGTGCTAGCGTTTCCACTATACCAAAATCTTTATGTGATGTGATAGGCCGTAATGATTTGGATGAATGTTCCCTTAATTTGCACTTAGAGGATTCAACTATTAAGAAACCATTGGGTAGAATAAATGATGTGCTTATACTTGCAAATAGAAATTATGTTCCCATGGATTTTATTGTGCTTGATATTGAATGCAATCCGTCTTGTCCTATAATACTTGGTAGGCCTTTCCTACGAACCATAGGTGCTATTATTGATACGAAAGAAGGTAATATAAGATTTCAATTTCCATTAAAGAAGGTAATGGAACATATACCTAGAAAGATAATTAAGCTCCCATTGGAATCTATTTTGAGGTCCACCTATGGTATGAAAACTACGGATGACAATACTTGAAACTATGGATTACACCTAGCTAGGGGCGTAAAACAATAGCGCTTGTTGCGAGGCAACCCAATAGCTATCTTTATTTTTCTATTTTATTTTCTGTTATTTTGTGTCTACACAGTTATGCTATTGTTATGATTGTGTTCTTTTCTTAATTAGTGTTCGTGCCAAGTAAAGCCTTTGGGATGATTTGGTTGATAGTTGAGTTGACTATGTGAAAAAATAGAAACTTTTGCGCCCAGTAGCAGAGTTTTTTAAATTCATTGGTATGTCATGAAATTCTGAATTTTATACACATGATCTATATACAAATTTCCCACATTCTCCTAATGTTTCAGAATTTTTGGAGTTACGGAAGTACTACGTTTGTTCAGATCATTACAAACAGTTGTGCTTTTGACAAATTTTGTTTTTGTTGCATAGTTTGCTTATTTTAATGAATCTATGGATTGTAATAGGGGGTATAAGTCATTGAGAAGTTAGAATAAAGTAGGTATTATGCAATAATAAAATATGAATGGGTTGGTAACAATATCTAAAGTTTATGATTTTCTTGTCAGACTAACGGATCTCACGAGGTTTGTGTTGAGTTTTGTGTGCTGAAGTTTTCAAGTTTTGGGTGAGACCATGATGGATTAAGGGTAAGGAGTGGAAAGATACGAACCTTGGGGATTCCCAAGGCACCCCAAGGTAATATTAAAGGGGACCAAAGCATCTAAGTTTTGGGATGCCCCGCATGGCATCCCCTCTTTCGTCTACAAACCATTGGTATATCACTTGGAGCTATATTTTTATTCATCACATGATATGAGTTTTGAATGGAGCGTCGTGTATTATAAGAGTCATTGCTTTGTTTGACTTTTAGTTTGCCACAATCATCTTTGCTGCACACACCTTTCAAGAGGGACATGCATTTATTTGTGATTTGTTACAATACTCTTTGTCGGTGTATTAAGAATGGGGTCCTTAATACCCCGGACTTATGCACAGGAAGTAGCAGCCTTCTTGATGACTAGGCTCGCTGGAATATAAATAAAGCCAAACTCAAGATCAGATTGTAAGAAGCAAAGAAGATCTCAGAAGATAGAGATAAAAAATAGTGAAGACACAACTCAGAGACCTCGTAGGATCCTTTTCCTGGGATAACATCACAAGAATCAAGCGCGGCAAGCTCCGAGCCGGGCAAGAATCCAACTACCTTGCCACCACTCCACCTCATTGATCTGGATGTCACATGTCGATTTGGTGTCGAGCAGACAGGTAGTTAGGTGAGACTTGTCTGGGCATGTGGCAGCTCACCACCGAAGATACAACTTTAATGACACCCGTCCAAATGATGTTTCAAAGAAATAGAAGGCAGATGGGCGAACGACACAGAAGGAGAGATCAACCTTACTGAGAGCTCCATCCACAAGACACCTCATGGAGTATTAAATGCATTTGTCCTAACCTGTCAGACTTAGGTATTTGGCACTGTAGCCACTATCTATAGTGTGTTTTTACCATTTTGCCATTGTGGTGACCCCTTAGTCTATAAAAGAGGCCCATGGCTACCTTAAGAAAGGTCGAAACCCTGTCCTTTTGCATGTGTAGCTGCACTTCCTGAGCACCTTGCCGGAACTGTGCTCCTTGTAACTGGGCATATACACGCAATCAATACACAAAGCAGGAGTAGGGTCTTACGCATCATAGCGGCCTGAACCTTGGTAAACTCGTGTGTTTCCTGTTGATACCATTCTTTGCGCTTGTCAATCCCTCTAGTCACACCGCAAAGGGATCGCCATGATCCCATGGATGGTTGTACGCATGACATATTTGGTGTGCTAGGCAGGGGGTCGCTTGTGCGAACTATAATCAATAGTTAGCGTGTCAACTTCGTCACTAGCTTCATCGCCATGGCGCCTAAGAAGAAGGGCACCATGGTGGTCGGTCCGTCTATGTACAAGCCACTAGTGCCTTCGCAGACGGGCGATGGTACACGCGATGGCGCAAGCCGTGCTGGAGGCCGAGACCAGGAGCAATCTCGACGACGCTGTCATGATCACAGCTAGGCGAGCGGCATCGTCCGTAACGACAACAATCCATATACCACTAGGCCCAGGGACGGGGCTGCGCTGCCTACAGGTAGTGCGGCAAATTCTAGGGATAATAGGGCGCACTCCAATACACCCACGGTTGTACCCCCGCCGTGGCCATCTCAGGCCGCGCGTGACGACTAGCACCATGGCGTCAGCGGATCCAAGCGTCCTCATGGCAAGGGCCCTGCAGATCATCCTCAAGATACACAAGGCTAGCATGCACGCCATCGCACTGGCAATGACAAGCCGAGGTCGCAGGTTCGAGACGACGTTGCTTCCAGATTAGTTGGAAGCAAGGACACATCTCGTTGCTCACGCCTCTCCATGCCATCCACGCCAGAAGAAGCCCTAGCGCGTGCACAATTACTTTTGGAGTTTCCTCCTGCTGCGAAGAAAATGGGGGAGTGGAGAGCCACCATCTAGAGTCTTCTTGGCTTCACCAACAATGACAAGCCACAGCAGGCGGGACCTTCACAGCAGCAGCCCATGCCCCGTTGGGCACTGCTGGAGAAAGGACTAGAGGCTGAGCTCCTAGAGTGCAATCTCCTCCACAACAACAACAACCTCAGTGGCAAAGCCAGCGGATCCACGCCCATGAAAACGTGTCCATGTCATCGTCTGATCCGCAAGCTAACCGTGACCAACGCCATGTTCTGCAAGAACGGTGTAGAGAAGATACCCGTAAACCATCAAACGGCGACGAGAAGCACACCATCAATCTGATAGCCGTGTAGGGTCCACTGTTGATGAGCATGTGCCAGGGAACAATGGTGGCCTGCCTTATGAGGTGGGTTATCCAGCGTTTACCCATGAGTTGTGGCAAGTCTAGTGGCCCAGTTCCCTGAGCTTCAAGCTGGAGGTGGAGAAGTACGACGGCAAGACACATCCATAAGAGTTCCTAAGCATTTACATCATTGTGGTGCAAGCTGCCGGAGCTCGTGACGACAAGGTTTTCGCCAACTACTTTCCATTGGCGCTCAAGCCCAATATCAAATCATGGTTTATGAACTTGCCGGAAGACTCCATTTCCTATTGGGCAGACTTGTGCCACAAGCTTGTTGGCATCTTCACAGGCGCCACAAAGTTCCAGGCCAGGAAACTAACCGGTAGTTGATTCCACATGAGGAGGATGAGTCACTCATGAAGTACATTCAGAGATTCGGTCGTGTACAATGCAACATTCCCGATATCCACCCCACAACAATCATTGCCACATTCTGCCGGAACCCGAGGAATCGCAAGATGCGGTAAGAGATGGCCATGACCAAGGTGAGTGATGTTGCTGAGCTCTACAGTCTGACCGACAAGTGTGTACGGGATGAAAAAGGGAGGAGGCCTCATGGAGAATGGGTTGGCACATGATCAGATTTGGAAGATGATGATGCTGCTACCACCTCGGAGAAGAAAAACCACAGGCACAACATGAAGTGCAAGGGTAAGGCTGTTGTTGCTGTAGAGAGATCCAGCAAGAGTGGCCCCGCCAAGAAGGCTAAGGTTGAGAGCTCTAGCAAGAAGGTTACCGGGTGCGCCTCGTCCCAAGCCTTGGCGGCCACTAACCAGACTAGGGGCTCCGGCAAGCAGTACTGCAAGATCCATCGCACCAAGAGCCATGACCTTCAAGAATGTCGGCAAGTAGAGTGGCTTGCCGAGAAGTAGAGGAATGAATATGAAAAGAGAGATAAAGAGAAGGCTGACGGTGCAAGTGGGTCCGGCAAGAAACATGGTGACCGAGGAGGTTGCTGTGGCAAGGCCAAGCAATAGAAGGCGAAGCCTGCGAGAGGTCAAGACAAGAAGGAAGATGATGATGATGATGATGATGATGATGAAGTGGAAGAGGATAATGACAAGTCTAGTGACGTTGAGTTGTAGAAGGCACACAGAAGCGATGTGCATTGACGGAGGTGCATCCTTGCACTCTTCTCACTGCCAACTCAAGTAGTTGGTACGTGAGGTCAATGCGACAGGGCCGATAGTGGGAGCCAACAATCCCCTGAGATGGTCCAACACGCCCATCATTTTTGACACCGAGGACCACCTTGATCGGAAATTAGCGGTTGGGTGCTTTCTGTTGTTGGTTTCACAAACAATCTGCAACCTCAGGGTCACAAATATGTTGGTTGACGTGGGGCTGGTCTCAACTTGATCTCACCTAACATGATCAAGAGGCTGAACATTTCTAAAGAGGATCTGAAGAAGACTATCACATTCTAGGGGATCAATCCAGGAGGAAGCCAGCCTCCTCGGGGGAAGAAGAGGAAGAAGACCTGCAAGACCACTGACTCCGGCAAGTGCGGCTCTTTGGAGTGCTATGCTCCCATCGAGGATTGCTACGTCTCCAATGTATTTATAATTTTTGATTGTTCCATGCTATTATATTATTCATCTTGGATGTTTTGGATGCATTATTATGCTATTTTATATCATTTTTTGGGACTAACCTATTAACCTAGTGCCAAGTGCTAGTTGAAGTTTTTTCCTTGTTTTTATCTTTTACAGAAAATCAATACCAAATGGAGTCCAAACAGAATGAAACTTTTTGATGTTTTTTTGGACCACAAGACACCCAGGAAGGTTCGGGAGGAGACCAGAAGAGGCACAAGATGGCCACAAGCCCGTATGGTGCACCCTAGGGGGGCGCCCCACAAGCTTGTGGGCCCCCCTTGGTACTTCCAACCCTAATTTCGCATAAATACCCAAATATTTCCCATAGACTAGAGGGCACACCAAAAAAACATTTCCGCCGCTGCAAGTTTCTGTCCTCATGAGATCCCATGTGGAGGCCTTTTCTGGTACTCTGCCGGAGGGGGATTCTTTCACGGAGGGCCTCTACATCAACCTTGTCGCCCTTCCGATGATGTGTGATTAGTTTACCATAGACCTACGGGTCCATATCTAGTAGCTAGATGGATTATTCTCTCTCTTTGATCTTCAATACAATGTTTTTGTTTTATTAGACAAGGCACATAATACCCCGACTTATGCATAGATGAGTTGCAGTTTTACCGGCAAGGGTAGATTTTCATACCAAGTTTTCCCAAGAAAAGAGAATAGCTCTTTGTGAGATAAAGGAGCACGTTAAGAAGACCAAAACAAAATTTCACATTAAAGATAACTATTTCCGGCAAGACTAGCCCAGCAAGATGAAGGACCAACAAGTGCCCGGACCGGCAGGCCAATGCCAGAACACCAGGTGTCGAGCTCCAAGGCAGTTAGGTAGGGCTTATCGGGCACGTGGCGGCCTGCTGGAGGAAAGATTACCTTTATCGACACCCGTCCTAATGGCATGGAAAGATAATAAGAGGCAAATGAGCAAGAGGTGCGCCAACCTTGCCGGGGCTCCTCCTCATGACACCTAGTGATGCATTTAACACATTTTTTCCTAACTAGCAGAGTTAGGTAAGATACATCTGGTTCCATCCAGTCACCCTGTAAAGACCCTTTTTGCACTTTGGTAACCCCTTGAACACTAAAAGGAAGGCCATGGCAACCTTTACACGGGTTGAAACCCCATGCAACTCCACGCGTAGGTGCTCCTGCATCTAATCTTTCCTCGTGACTTGCTGGGGGAGAATGCTCCACGTGCTTGTGCACACAACCCTTCAATAAACCAAAGTAGGAGTAGGGTTTTACGCTTCTCAGCGGCCCAAACCAGGGTAAAAACCATTGTGTCCCTCACTGTCTTGTTGTTTGCGTCGCATGCACCCCCTCACTGGACCAACAAAAGGGGCAACCCTTCCCCATAGATCACCGGCTCCATTTCGACATCTTTGGCGTGCCAGGTAGGGGGCTACACCTACGTGAATCACGCCGGCAAATGGCGCATCAACTTCTTCAAGTTCAGCGCTCTCTTCACCTTTCAGGACACCCAAGAAGAAGGGGTCCATGATGAAGAAGTCATCAACATCCAAACTTCCACCACATGCGCCTGCGGATGGTGCAGGCGGCGCTGTCGTCGCGGACGGTGCAAATGCTGCGGTGGGTGCAGCCAGCACAGGAGGTGCGGTCTCCATGCCCACTATGGCATGAGCATGCGGTGGAGACGCTAGTAATAGGCACCTGCGCCTGTCATCCGGTGACTACAACAACAATGGTGCAGGAGTCGCGGGCACGCCGCCCCCATCTCCTCGACGCACCGGCGAGCGAAGCCATCAGAATGGCCCTGTCCAGTCCGCGCGAGCTACAACCCTCCCGCCGTGGTGAGTTCGACAGCAGCGACCGAACAACATCAAGACATGTACCATGCCCTTCGCAAGATGATCGTGATGTGACACCAAGCGGCGTTGTGGTGCCTGCATAGCAGCGCCCGCACGACAAATGTCACATCCCTAGAGTTTGCTTGTAACTTGTGGCATTGCATCCATGCATCATGTTTAAATTTATTTGAAAGTTGAAATGGGGACTGCTAAACCCTAGTAGCAAATGAAATTCAACTAGGTTCAACTTAAATCTTTTCAATGAACCCAAATTCCCTTTAGAAATGTTCATCATTTTTGAATTGATTTTGGCACCTCTGACAAAAATGGTGCACATTTTTCTAGCTCAATTTGGATTTTTGAATGAACTCATTAAGTATTTGAATTTGGGCATTTAATTGCTATAAATAATTAAAATTCCCAAATAATTCTAGAAGTGGTTGAGGGCTGTTGAAAATATTTCCAAATGTGCCCACAAGTCATTTCAGGAAATTTGGAAATGAATTAGTATTTTTATTATTTCAAAACAGAGGAATAAAATAGAAAACAGGAACCAAAACACAAAAAAGGGCAGAACCTCACCTGTAGCTTACCTAGCGCCCAGTTGGCCCAGCACTGTTGGAGGCCCAGCCCACCTGGCGACTTGCCAGTCATCCTCAACCTCTGCCAGTAGGCAGAGGCGAAGGTTGGCACGGCGTGCGCTGAGGCCGCCACCTCCTCCCTGCCTGCTTCACCCTCCCCGGCCCTTCCAGCGACGCCACAGAGACGCCCCGAGACCCCTCTATCCTCCCCCTCACTCGCTGCTATCTCTCCCCTCCCCTGTCTTGCTCTCTTCCCCACCACCGAACGTGCCCGTCGCCGTCGCTCGCTGCCACGGCGTCCACCGGCCACCCCTCGACCCCTCTCCGTCTCCGGGAGCTCCGCCATCGTCTACTACATCTCCTCGACGACGGAAGCAAGCCCGGATGCCCGGAAGCGTCGCCATCAAGCTCGTCCCCGCCGCCTTTGCCCGGAGATCGCCGTCGCCGTTCTGTCATCACCAAGCCATCCCCGAGCCCACTTAGCGTCTCATCCGACTCCTCGTGAGCTCCTCTTCCCCTCCCCTCACTCCATGCACTCGATTTCGTCCCCTAGCTAGCTGCCCCGCTGGACCCGAGAGCTCACCACCACCGGACCTCACACCGCCGTGGCCAGAGCCCGTTTCCGTCGCCCTTGAGTACGCGGAAGTGCTCCTAGCATCCCTAGGGAGCTAACCCGCAGCCTATCCTGCTCCCTAGCGCACCGCAGCACCGCGCCCGCACGCACCCGAGCTCCGGCCGCCGCCCGGCTCATCATCGCCGCTGTTGCACGCCGCCCCAGCACCCGCAGATGCCACCATCCGACACGCCTCGTCGCGCCGGTCCCGCAGAACCCATTCGCACGACCTCTCATCGCCGGAAACGGCTGGACAAGGACCTCTGCCGTGTCCTGCTTAGCGCCGGCGGCTAATCACCGGTTAGCCGACGTGGACGTCATTAGATTAGGGGCTAACTAACCCTATTAGTTTAACACTAGACACTGACAGTGGGACCCGCTTTGTTAGTTTACTGGATAAAAATAATAATTAGATTACTTAATAAAACCAGCAGGGCTGACGCGTCAGAATTGACCTACTGACGTGGCTGTTGACCAGGCCCACATGTCAGCGACTATAACCAGTCCTGTGTCACTGACCAGTGCGCTCCACTGGTCAGGTTTGACCTGGATGGCACCTGTTGACCTGCTGAGGTCAGCATGATGTAATGCTGATGCAATAATGTAATTTCTTGATTTATTTCTATTCAGGAAATTCCAGAAAACAGTTTAAACTTCTAAAAATCATAGAAATTCAATCGTAACTCCAAATGAAATAATTTATATATGAAAAATTATCATAAAAATTCAAGGAATCCATATGTACCATTTTCATGCATGTTTAAGCAACTTAACCTTGCTGTTTAGTGCAATAAATGATAATGCACTATTTAAATTCATAATTTGAGTTTGAAGTTGAACCTTTGGTTCAAAATGACTCGAACCACCCTGGTTATAGTTGCATTAGGCCAACACACACATATTGCCATGTCATGATCATGCATCATATTGTTGCATTGCATTGATTGTATTCTTCCTTGTTTGCCGGTAATTGCCCCCTCTCAGTAGACGTTGTTTCCGACGACATGATCGATGACACCGATGAAGAGCTATTCTATCTTTAGAAGTGCCAGGCAAGCAAAAACCCCTTGGTCATTCCGATACAATCCCACTCTCTCGCTCCTGCTCTCTTTTACTGCATTAGGATAACAACATTTCAACTGTTACATGTTGCGGTAGCTGAACCCCTTTCCTCTGCATGACCTGTCATTGCCACAGTAAATAGATGAAACCCACTAGCATGAGTAGGAGTTGTTTGAGCCCTGATGTGCCTACTCATTCATGTTTGTTTGTCATGCCTACTACTGCTTTGAGTTGAGTCAGGTCTGATTCATCGGGGATGAATTGGAATGTGGTGAACATGTCCTACTATTGAGAGCTAAGTGTGTGAACAAGATTTCGTAAAGGTAGCGGTGAGAGGCCATGTAGGAGTACATGGTGGGTTGTCTCATTGCAGCCGTCCCTAGGAACTGGGTTCTGTGTTTGTGATCCGTGAACAACTACTACCATGCATTGGAATGCTTAAGTGCCCCTCTCGACTTATTAATCAACTCGATCTCTGTCCAGGAGTTGCAACTAGTTTTAGTGTTTGTAGGTAGTGTTAGTAGTCTACCAAGTGGCACCCGGTATAGGTGGGCTTGGGACAGACTAGGCACAATGGCACAGTGTACCACGTGGCACCCGGATGGTGGGCTTGGGAACCCTGCACACATCGTTTGGGGCCGTGAGCGACACCCCGGCCAGATCTCCTTGCGGATGGAACCCGAATAGGCGATAAACCTGGACTAGAGACTTGTTGGTTAGTCAGGTCGTGGCCTACTCCCTCGCCCGGCTTCCGCTTGAGGGTTGCCGAGGTACATGACGTGTACAGGGCAATAAGTGGCGAGAGCATGGGTGAAGAAGTACACCCCTGCAGGGTTATCATTATCTATTCGAATAGCCGGATTCCTTGGATATGGAAACTTGGACCCCTTGCATAGTTCATAGACAAGTGAAAGTGGATACTCTAAAATGCGCAAGATAAGTGTGAGTGCTATGGATGGCGTTCTCGCAGGGAGACGGGAGCGGATCCATAGTGGTGTATTAGTATGGTGAATTTGTGGACTCGTGTGCGCCACCTCAAAAGAGTTACTTGCAGTCGTAGTTCAGGTTAGCCACTGAGTCAAACTCCACCACCCCTTTGTTGATACCGATGCATATGTAGCTAGTTCTGATGTAAGTCTTGCTGGGTATATTCGTACTCACGTTTGCTTAATTTATGTTTTTGCAGAGAGACTTCAGTCTCGCTAGTAGTTCCGCTTGGACTTTGACGTTTAGCTTGTTACCTCAGCTACTGTCAGGACCCCGATTCCAAGTCACATCGATCTAGCCGGTAACACCTCATATCACATTGCGGCCTCACGCACGGTATTCCCACGGGTGTCGCCGTACCATGGCCCGGGACCGTTTGCGCCTTTTGGCTCACGTATATGATAGTGTCACTAGCATCCATATGACAGACAACCCGGGCCGACATGTCTAGTCGTGAACCCAAAGCGGCGCAGACCTATGGAGACAGGCATACATGAATCACATCGAGCATGTCGGTCATCAGCGAGTGAATCCAGGCTGTAGCACTGGGCTAACAGGACTCCGGGGAACCCGGGCTGTAGAAGGCTAGGCAGGACTCCGGATGTCACCGCGTGACATTTCCCCGAAGGGACAGACATAGGAACGAAGTGAAACACATGCCGTCCAGTCAAGTGTCCTGAGCAGTAGTGTTGGGCTAGCAGGACTCCGGTGGACCGGGCTATAGCGGACTACTATGGCTCGAGGAACACTATACTACATTTCCCCATAAGAAAGGTTGCCAAGGATAAACAACTAGATTGTCGGATCCCACTCATACCAAGCATTTCAATCATACACACAATATGCCTGATATGAGTACATGCAACATGGCATCACAACAAAACTCTACAACTCAAGTACTTTATTTAAAGGCTCCAGAGAGCCATACATAACATGTTCATACACGTAGGGGTCACATGACCCAACACTCAAGTCATACAAGCATACAAGCACACGCAGAAGCAAATAGTCTGAGTACAGACACTAGAAAGAAAGAAGGCTTCTCGAAGCCTGTCTATCTACATAGGGCCCTCCATGGCCAGGATCACCACCTGGGTGGCTAGTCACTCGTCGACATCAAGGTCTACATAAAACCCATCGAAGGGGGCGGTGTTGTCGTCTGAAAACAGTAAATAAGCAAACATGAGTACAAGGGTACTCAGCAAGTCTTACATGAGAACCTACTATACATGCTCATTCTCAAGAAGGTGGTGGAGTTATTGCAGCAAGCCAGCTTTGACTCTTGGCTAAGCTATCCTACAGAACTCCACTAGTAAAATAGTTTTTCACACATGAGTCCACTAATCACCAACACAATACTCCACCGGGGATCCTCCCTCGTCATCCTACAAGAGGGCCATCCTCGGTACTCACACTTATCTTGAGTCTTTTAGTAGTATCCATTAGCTTGTCTATGAACTGTATAGGCAACCAAGTAGTCCTTTACCACGGACGCGGCTATTCGAATAGTTTTATACCACGCAGGGGTGTACTTCTTCATACACGCTTTCACCACTTACCACCATTTACACGACATGTACTCGGCGACCTTCAAGCGGAAGCCCAACGAGGGTGTCGGCCACGGCCTACCTAACGCTCAAGCCTCTAGTCCAGGTTTATCGCCTATTCAGGTTCCATCCATAGGGAGTCCGGCCGAGGTTTCCACATACGTCCCCGAACAATGTGAACAGGGTTCTCGAGACACCAAACGGGTGACTCGGTACACCGTGCCACGGTGTATCTACCGCAACATAGCCCACCCCTAGGGCCAGCGCTACGCACGGCCGCCAACACATAACCTACAAACACCAGAAACTATTTGCAACTCCTGGACAGAGTACTAGGGTGATTAAGAAGCCGAGAGGGTCCATTGGTTTCGGGCCCAATGTATGGTAGTAACTGAATCTTAAATCACACATACAGATCTCAGTTCTTAGGGATGGCCTCAATGAAACAACCCACCATGTACTCCTACATGGCCTCTCATCGATACCTTTACCAAATCATGTTCAACACATCCCTCACATTACCGACATAATCATTTCACTCTAGCCCATCACCCAGATGAACCAAACCTGACACAACTCTAAGCATAGCAGGCATGGCACGGTAGGAAACACATACACGGCTCAAACAACTCCTACACATGCTAGTGGGTTTCATCTAGTTACTGTGGCAATGATAGGTCATGCAGAGGATAACGGTTCAACTACCGTAGCACACAGCAGTTTGAATCGCGTTGTCTTAATGCAGTAAACAAGAGCAGAAGCGAGAACATGGGTTCGTATCAGAATGATCAATGGGTTGCTTGCTTGATGTAGTGGTAGTAGGGTACTGCCCTTCAGACGGATACTCAGGGTTATCCTCGAAGGCAGAACCTACCACGAAAGACACACCGAACATAATCAACACATGATGATATGCAACAATATGATGCATGCTACGACATGGCAAAATGAATGTGTCTTGGCCTAATGCAAGCTAAAACAGAAAGGAATGAACTCATTTGAATCAAAGATTCAAATGTTAGCTCATTTAACATGGCCTTATTAGTGCATTATCTTATTCTGCTTAAGCAGCAAGGTTAACTTGTTTTGTCATGCATGAAACCATTACAGATGGATAGATTGAATTTTTCTGATCATTTTTCATATATAAATTGTTTGATTTGGTGTTATCGTTGATTTACTATGATTTTTAGAAGTTTTGGCTATTTTCTAGAATTTCCTATATAAGAATAATTCCAGTAATTGAATTAATGCGTCAGCATGACACAGGTGTAACGTCAGCGGGTCAACTGGGTCGGCCAGGTCAAACCTGACTGGTGGGCCCTGTCTGTTAGTGGCTCAGCTAATTAACAGGATTAAATTAGTACTAATTAACTGTCAGTGGGGCCTGGGCCCACATGTCAGTGACTAAACTAATTAATATTAGTTAACTCTAATCCTAAACTAATAAGCAGGCCGGCCCCACCAGTCATAGGCTCAGGGGGGAGTCAACCTGGGCCCATGCGTCAGTCCACGGTCAAAGGGGGTCAAACTCACCAGCGTTTAGCCGCCAGCGAGGCCAGACGCGGCGGAGGGCTCGGGTTTTGCACTCCGGCGAGCAAAAGGACGGCGGAGACCATCTACGTGATGCGGGGAGTGAGCCGCGTCGAGTGGTGGCAGTAGGTGGAGCTGGGGTGGCCGGAGACGACGGCGGCGAGCACGTCCGCGGCGGCCGGAGTTCGGGC
Organism: Triticum urartu; assembly: GCF_003073215.2. Classification (NCBI taxonomy): domain Eukaryota; kingdom Viridiplantae; phylum Streptophyta; class Magnoliopsida; order Poales; family Poaceae; genus Triticum; species Triticum urartu. Next base: position 359,319,106 of record NC_053023.1, read on the forward strand.
GAGGTTGAGCTAGTCGCTAGCAGGCACGGGGAGGGGCACATGGGAGTGCTACAGGCTCCTGCGAGTGCGTTGAAGACAAAGGGGTGCTCGGTTGCGACCCAACGTGGCTGTGGCCACGACGGCGACGTGCGGTGGCGGCGGCGAGCTTCGGCTCCGGTGGCCATGGGGGTTAGAGGGCACAGACGAGCGCGGGGAGAAGGGGAAACGGGTCAGTAGCTCACTGCGGTTGCAGGGGAGTAAACGGCGAGCTCGGGGAAGAGCTGGAGTGAGCGGGCGTCGAGGGGGATCTCCGGCGACTGAGGTTGAAGACGAGCTCGGTGCAGCGTCTCCGGGGCGAGCGAGCGCTCGGGGATGGGTCGAGGCGAAGCAGCGGACGACGGCGGAGCTTCTTGGCACAGCGAGGCAGCGACTGGATGGTGGTGGCTGCGGTGGTGCTTGTCGGCGGTGACGGCTGCGCTCGGCAGGGGATGGGGAGAGAGCCAGAGAGGGGGAGAGGCCACGGGGAGAGTGGGGAGAAAGAGAGGGGGACGTGGGGGAGTGCGTGGCACTCGTAGGCGCGTCCGGGGCGTCGGCGGAAGCAGGAGGTGGCCGGCGTGTGGCCGCGGGCGCCGACCACGCGCTTCTCGTCCTCCTGGCAGGAGGAGGAGGACAACTGGCAAGAGCCAGTGGACTGGGCCGAGCCGGTGGGCTAGGTGGGCTGCGCCAGGTAAGTTCTGTTCTCTCTCTCCTTTTTTGTTTTTTATTTATTCTATTATTTCTATAACTTCAGGGCTTTAATAAAAATGCCAGGGCATTTCCATAAATCATAAAATTAATCATGGCCATTGCTTAGAATATATGCAACAGCAAACATTTTGGTTTATGATTATTGGAGCATTTAAAATATTTTATAGCATTTAAATCCCCAAATGCAAATACCATAAGAATTAATTCAATGACCTTAAGATGTCCTAGAAAAATGTGCACCATTCTTGTCCAAGGTTTTAACCCAAAACAAAAAGGGTGGGGTTTTTAGAAGGGCATTTCAGGTTCATTGAAAAAGTTTTTAGTAAACCCTAGTTGTTCCAGGGGGGTGCTGGGGCTTCTATCATCCCCATTTCAAATTTAAGAGAAATTTAAACATGATGCACACTATAATGCTTGAACTGGCTAGGGTATGACAACTCACCCCCACTCAAAAGAATCTCGTCCCGAAATTTAGGATCCTCCGGGAAGAAGGTGGGGTACTCGAGTAGAAGACGATCCTCCCTTTCCCAAGTGGCTTCCTTTTCGGAATGGTGTGACCATTGAACCTTGAGAAACTTGATATTATGGCGTCGAGTGGTACGCTCGGCTTGATCAAGGATACGAACGGGATATTCCCGATATGAGAGGTTATCTTGTAGATCAAGCGTTTCGTGGTCCATCCATGGATAGGATCCGCGAAGAAACACCTGAGTTGAGAAACGTGGAAGACATCGTGAACTCTGGAAAGATGCGAAGGTAGTTCCAATTGGTAGGCAACTTCTCCTCTTTTGGCAAGAATGCGGAAGGGTCCGATGTAACACGGAGCCAATTTGCCTTTGATACCGAAACGATGGGTTCCGTTTAACGGGGTAACCCGAAGGTAAGCCTTCTCGCTGACTTCATAAGTCATGAGCTTATGTTTACGGTCATATTGGCTCTTTTGACGAGATTGGGCTGTTTTCAATTTCTCACGAATAACGCGAACCTGCTCTTCTGCTTCCTGAATCATATCCGGGCCAAAGAGTGGTCTTTCCCCGGTTTCTGACCAGTTAAGAGGCGTTCGACATTTTTGTCCATAGAGAACTTCGAAAGGAGCTTTGCCCAAGCTAGCTTGATAACTATTGTTATAAGCAAACTCCGCGAATGGAAGGCATTTCTCCCAACCCATTCCGAATGAGATGATAGAAGCTCGGAGCATATCTTCCAGAATTTGATTGACTCTCTCTACTTGACCACTTGATTGAGGATGGAAGGCGGTGCTAAAAGACAGACGAGTTCCCATAGCATTTTGGAAACTTTCCCAAAATCGAGAGGTGAAGAGACTCCCACGGTCTGAGTTAATTTCCAATGGGACACCATGAAGAGACACTATTCGGGAGATGTATAAGTCAGCTAGCTGGCTAGCGGTGATACTCTCACGAACAGGAAGGAAATGGGCTACTTTGGAAACACGGTAGATCACGACGAAGATGGCATTATTCCCTCCCTTGGTCCTGGGAAACCCAGTGATGAAATCCATACTGATTTTTTCCCATTTCCACTCAGGAATAGCCAAAGGTTGAAGGGTCCAAGAAGGCCGTTGATGCTCTGCTTTAACACGACAACAAATGTCGCAATTAGCAATGTATTGAGCGATTTCTCTCTTCATCCTAGTCCACCAAAACCTCTGGCGTAGGTCTTGATACATTTTAGTACTACCGAGATGAATGGTGAGAGGGGATTCATGAGCTTCCTTAAGGATCAGCCGCCTCAGGTTTCGTGCCTTGGGAACCACTAAACGGTTTCCAAAGTATATGACACCTTGATCATCGACGAAGAAACAATTTGCGACTCCTTTCTTAATGTTTCTTCTAATACAGGAGATTCCCGGATCTACCTTCTGTGCCTTGATGATCTGATACGTAAGGGTAGGTTTCGCCACTAGGGTGGATAGAAATCCTCGAGGGACAATGTGAAGATTGAGCTCACGAAATTCCTCGTGGAGAAGTGGTTGACTTTGTTCTAACATCAGGTTGTTACAGTAAGATTTACGACTTAGCGCATCAGCCATGACATTGGCTTTGCCCGGGGTGTAAGTTATTCCTAAATCGTAATCCGAGATCAACTCAACCCAACGTCGTTGCCTGAGATTCAAATCCGGTTGGGTGAAGATATATTTCAAACTTTGGTGATCGGTGAAAATCTCGCAACGATTACCGAGGAGGTAATGTCGCCAAGTTTTGAGTGCATGGACTACTGCTGCAAGCTCTAGATCGTGTGTGGGATAGTTTACCTCATGTGGGTGTAATTGCCGTGAAGCATAGGCAATTACCTGACGATCTTGCATGAGTATGCAACCTAGTCCTTTTTGTGAGGCGTCGCAATAGATAATAAAGTCCTTGCAGAAATCTGGTGGTACCAGTACGGGAGCAGATGTCAGGCGTCTTTTCAGTTCCTGAAAGCTGAACTTGCACTGTGGGGTCCACTCGAACTTTTTATCTTTCTTGAGGAGTTCAGTTAGAGGTTTAGCAACCTTGGATAAATTCTCGACGAAGCGGCGACAATAGCTCGCTAAGCCAGGGAAGCTCCGAACTTGCTTGACCGTCTCAGGTGGAGTCCAATCAAGGACGGCTTGAACTCGCTCGGGATTGACAGCAATACCCTTACCAGAGATTACATGGCCTAGATAGGTCACTTCTGGCAACCAAAATTCACACTTGGAGAATTTGGCATAAAGGCGATGCTCTCGAAGTTTCGTCAATACCAGCCTTAGATGTTCGGCATGTTCCTCTTCATTCTTGGAGTAGATGAGTATGTCATCGAGGTAGACTATGACGAATTTATCCAAATACTCCATGAAGACCAAGTTCATTAACCGAGAGAAAGTGGCTGGGGCATTGGTTAAACCGAAAGACATAACGGTGTACTCATATTGGCCATAACGAGGAACAAAGGCCGTTTTGGGAATGTCCCCGTTTCTGATTTTGATTTGATGGTAGCCCAACCTCAAATCCATATTGGAAAAGACTGAGGATCCAGTGAGCTGGTCATACAGATCGTTGATCCTGGGAAGCGGATACTTGTTCTTGATGGAGACCAAGTTGACAGGTCGGTAATCTACAACCATCCGATCCGTTCCATCCTTCTTCTTGACGAAGAGGACGGGGCAAGCCCAAGGAGAGGAACTAGGACGGATGAAACCATTTTTCAAGGACTCATCGAGTTGGTTCTTAAGCTCGGCTAGTTCTAAGGGTGCCATCTTATAGGGTCTTCTAGAAATTGGAACGGTTCCTGGAACAAGGTCTATCACGAACTCGACATCCCTGTCAGGTGGAACACCTGGCAGTTCTTCTGGAAAGACATCCGGAAAGTCTCGGACTACCGGAATATCCTCAAGGTCTGGAAGGGGGTTGGCATTTAGGGAGTAAAGCTGGCGCTTGGCCACTCGAGTTAAGACATTGACTGTCTTGCCCGATGGGTGAGTAAGTTGAATGGTTCTAGTGGCACAATCAATCTTAGCATAATGAGCTGACATCCAGTCCATACCCAAGATGATGTTAATGTCCGAGGACTTAAGAGCTATTAAGGATGCAAGGAAGACAAGTCTATCAACAAGAATTTCGTTCCCATGGCTTACTCTAGAAGTTTGCCATTTGGAACCCGGAGTTTGAATTACCATGGAAGTGAGCATGTCACAGAATGTCGTGTTATGCAATCGAGCATAGTTCTCGGATATGAATGAATGAGATGCTCCAGTATCAAAAAGAGCAGATGCCGGATGGCAGTTAACAAGGAGCGTACCAAGGACGATGTTAGGATCCTCATGAGCCTCCTCGGCTGAGACATAGTTGACATGGCCACGAGCAGTGGTGACCGGCTTGGCATAGAATGTCTTTCCCGTTGGTTTACCACGGCCAACGGACTTTCCAGACTGATTGGGGTTGTTGTTCTAGGGACACTCTCGGCTATAGTGACCCGGCTCTCCACACTTGAAACACGTCACAATATTGGGATGTGGAGCAGCATTAGCAGCGGGGCCACCATAGGGCTTGGGCAGTGCAAACTGCTGGTTGGGACGAGGCGCCTCAAAGGATGGCCTCGGAATGAACCTGGGTGGCAGTGTCGTGCTTGGAATCCACACCCGGCGCTTCTGAGCTCCAGAGCCGGATGAAGAGCCAAAATCACATGTGTGCTTGCGTGAAGCGTCATAGTCAGACTGGCCTGACTCAGCACTGATGGCTTTATTGACCAACTTCTGAAAGGAGGTGCACTCGTGCAGACGAAGATCGCGGCGAAGCTCGGGGCTAAGTCCCTTGCGGAACCTTGCCTGCTTCTTAGCATCGGTAGATACTTCTTTAGGAGCATATCATGCCAGATTCCCAAATTCACGACTATATGCGTCCACAGTCAGTCTTCCTTGGGTGAAACTGCAGAACTCTTCCCTCTTGCGATCTATGAGACCTTCCGGAATGTGATGCTCACGGAAAGCCTCAATGAATTCAGCCCAAGTAGTGATTTGGCCGACCGGGCGCATAGCTTCAAAGTTTTCCCACCAGAGGCTAGCAGGGCCTTCGAGGTGATAGGCAGCATAAGTAACCTTATCAGCTTCGGCTACATTGGCAGAACGTAGCTTGTGGGTGATGCTGCGAAGCCAGTCATCCGCGTCGAGGGGCTCGACGGAATGGTTAAACTTCAGTGGGTACAGCTTGATGAAGTCATTGATTGACACCAAGTCATTTCGCTGATGGCGTGCAGTGTTCTGCTCAATCCGCTCTAGCAGGTGGTTAGTCTCACGCTTGTTTCTTTCCGCCTCCAGCATCACTTCAGCCAGAGAAGGCGGGTGAGGCAGATTTTCACCCCTAGCTGCACTGGCTTCCCCCTGCTCCGGGGCAGCAGGGTTGCTGCGGGTGTTGACCATCCTAGATGAAAACAAGACAACGGTTTAGATAAGGATGGCACAAACTTAGCAAGGAAGTGAAGAATGTAATGGATAACATGGAATGCAGAGATGTTCATTGCACGACATGGTAATATAGAAACTGCCATATATATACCATTGGTCATACACACCGTACATAGTTTAGTACAAGCCCAGGCTAGAGTACATCTACGGTGAAAGACATTACATCTCATCGGAGGCATTCCAAGCTCCTATACATTATTTCCTACACCTCTGGAGTGTGATACACACCAAGTCGTATCCCACGGTCACGCAGGACTGTGGATAATACAACTACTACAATACTAGTGGAACTACTACTAGCTCAGACGGCTCCGTAGTAATCCTCATAGAAGTCGCCACCAAAACCTGGAAGTGGAACATGATCATCTGGGAACAGACGGTCCTGCGGAACCTGCGGACCAAAGGGACTCGGATGTGGCCTTGGTCCCACAAATGGTGGCAGACGGGGACCACCAGGAGGGGTGATGCCTCCCACATCGCGCCACTCCATACAATCTGGCAATCCAGATCGTACAGGGTACAGATACCTCAGATCCATGTATCATGCCTGTACCACCGGTGCAAACCGAGTCAAAGTGGCCCAGTGATTAGTGGGAGAGTTAAAAAGCTCCATACACAAGGCCCGATTTTCGCGGTCCTTATCCTCAAGCATCTCGGCAGTGGTGCGGAGTAGTGACTCCTCATGTGTGGGGTCAGCATAGATAGCCTGGAGATACCCTTGCGCTCCCGGAAGTGAAGCTGGCATATAACGGAAGTCGGTGTTCCGAAGTAGGCCAGTCCAGACTCACATGATGGTCATCATGGAATAGGAAGCATCCTGGACAGCCATCTCAACAGTAACCCCGAGTCCATAGGAATAGTGAAGGGGCTCAGTGGCTCCAGGATAAGAGGGATATATCCTGACGATACAGAGGTACTGGCTCTGGTTGAAGTCTCTGAACTGCTCTTCGACAGTGTATTCGGGATACCAACGGTAACCCGTCTCGTTCATTACCCGGACTAACATAGCAGTATGACCGGGCACATCGAGGCACCGGGTCAGGCGAACCACTTGATTTTGAGCACGAGTGGCCATCTGAAAGCACAACCACAATGCAAAGGCATTAGAATTTCTAGGGAAAATTGGACAGCATAACAGCTGTAAATGCTTAGATAAAGATTTGAGACATCCACAACAGTTTGCAATACCACTCAACAACATCATATCAAGGTTCTGATTCAACTGACAACATACTAAAAGTAGTAGAAACTGTACTAAGGCTTGTAACAACAATCCTATAAGCTACTACGGATTAGTAACACGTGAACCTGATAGAAGAACAGAGCCTAGTCCTTAACCCACGTTGAATGAGAAGAGAATGACTCAGATCAGAGGGCATAAGGTATAGGAGTAAAAGATCCTTACGTTCCCTCCCACAATCAATTCCCCTACATATAACTAAAGCATTTCTAGACTCGACATCGACCAGTTTGGCTCAACGAACCTACAGGTAGTCCGGCTCTGATGCCAACGCTGTCAAGACCCCGATTCCAAGTCACATCGATCTAGCCGGTAACACCTCATATCACATTGCGGCCTCACGCACGGTATTCCCACAGGTGTCGCCTTACCATGGCCTGGGACCGTTTGCGCCTTTTGGCTCACGTATATGATAGTGTCGCTAGAATCCATATGACAAAGAACCCAGGCCGACATGGCTAGTCGTGAACCCAAAGCGGCGCAGACCTATGGAGACAGGCATACATGAATCACATCGAGCATGTCGGTCATCAGCGAGTGAATCCGGGCTGTAGCACTGGGCTAACAGGACTGCGGGGAACCCGGACTATAGCAGGCTAGGCAGGACTCCGGATGTCACCATGTGACATTTCCCTGAAGGGACAGACATAGGAACGAAGTGAAACACATGCCGGCAGTCAAGTGTCCTGAGCAGTAGTGCTGGGCTAGCAGGACTCCGGTGGACCGGGCTGTAGCGCACTACTATGGCTCGAGGAACACTAGACTACATTTCCCCATAAGAAAGGCTGCCAAGGATAAACAACTAGATTGTCGGATCCCACTCATACCAAGCATTTCAATCATACACACAATATGCCCGATATGAGTACATACAACATGGCATCACAACAAAACTCTACAACTCAAGTACTTTATTTAAAGGCTCCAGAGAGCCATACATAACATGTTCATACACGTAGGGGTCACATGACCCAACACTCAAGTCATACAAGCATACAAGCACATGCGGAAGCAAATAGTCTGAGTACAGACACTAGAAAGAAAGAAGGCTTCTCGAAGCATGTCTATCTACATAGGGCCCTCCATGGCCAAGATCACCACCTGGGTGGCTAGTCACTCGTCAACATCAAGGTCTACATAAAACCCATCGGAGGGGGCGGTGTTGTCATCTGAAAACAGTAATTAAGCAAACATGAGTACAAGGGTACTCAGCAAGTCTTACATCAGAACCTACTATACATGCTCATTCTCATGAAGGTGGTGGAGTTATTGCAACAAGCTAGCTTTGACCCTTGGCTAAGCTATCCTACGGAACTCCACTATTAAAACAGTTTTTTGCACACGAGTCCACTAATCACCAACACAATACTCCACCGGGGATCCTCCCTCGTCATCCTATGAGAGGGCCATCCTCGGTACTCACACTTATCTTGAGTCTTTTAGTAGTATCCATCAGCTTGTCTATGAACTGTGTAGGCAACCAAGTAGTCCTTTACCGCGGACGCGGCTATTCGAATAGTTTTATACCCTGCAGGGGTGTACTTCTTCATACACGCTTTCACCACTTACCGCCGTTTACACGACATGTACTCGGAAACCTTCAAGCGGAAGCCCAACGAGGGTGTCGGTGTGACGCCCCAAGACCGATGCGCGAGAATACTTCCGTATGTTCCGGGTTTCGCCGTGTGTTTCATTTGTGCCTGCCCTTTTATTTTTGCATTGCATCATGTCATCATGCCATCATCTCATAAATCTTTTGCAACTCAACTAAATAAATGGCATGGATCTTTGATCCATTTAAATCGAGGGAATTCACATGGTGATTCTCTTTATAACATATCCTCCCGATATTAGGGAGCTATATTAAATATTTCATTTGTTGGAATTAACCGGAATGCACTTGAAAAATAAATCTCAATGCCTTTTTTATCACAAACTCTTGGCCTCTAACTTTTCCATATATCCTTTCGTCATTTTCCAGAGCTCCACCTAAATTCTCAACATTTTTGTACATTTCTAATTCCTAGCCCTTGTTCAAACCTTTTCAATTAAATTCAAATGACTTTGAATTTAATTCTTGCAATCATGTCCACTCCTACTTTTCTTTGACCGTGCACATTTTTGTGAGTTCAGGGAAATTATCCCCGTTCCCAAATTCCTTCTCCGACCTTTTTTTTCTCTCATTTTCTTTCTTTGTTATGTGCTGTTTTGGAAAATAAAGAGAAGTATGAGGGAGAGATAGCAGACCAGGCCTCTGGCCTTTTCCTTCCCACCAATTCGGCCTAAGGCCCAGCCGCCGGCCTCTCTAGGAGCAGCCCCTCCCTCTCTACTGGGCCAGCCCAAGGCCAAAGCCCACCGAACCTTCCTAACCCTAGCGCGCACCCACTCCCCTCGATCGTGCCCTCGTCCTCCTGCGCCGCCAGAGACACACGCACGTAGGCGCGACCCCCTCTTTCTCTCGATCTCCCTCTCGGTCCCTCCCTCGCTCGAGCCCCGATCTTCCAGGCCCCCGCCGGCGACCTCGACCTTCAAGAAGCCTCAGCTCCTCCGCTCGCCTCCTAGTGGCCTCCCATGGTGACCTGCATTTGCCTCGCGCTCGCCTTCTTCTTCTCTTCCTCGTGCGCCCGCGACCATGGCCCTGGTCATCAAGCTCGCCTGCGTCTCCTAGGCGCCGTATCTCCTCCATGCAGCCTTCCCCCTCATCTCTCCCATCGTCAACCGCGCTCCCAGGCTCCTGCCTCCTCCCTGGCCGAGGACAGCCACCACCGGAGCTCCAACCCGCTGGCCGACGAGGCCACGACCAAGATGGAGCCTCCTCTCCTCCCTCTACGTCGTGCCTACCGAGCATCTCCTGGATCCTCTTTCCTCCCGCTGGGACCAGGAGCGCCGCCACCAGCTCTCTGCCTCGCCTCGCTTGTCCGCCGCTGCCGCCTGCTGTTGTTCCCAGCGCCTCCAGCCGCGCACCCTACCTTCGTTGTTGTTGACCCGAGCTCCGCTGTGACCTCAAGGCCAGGGGCGCCCTGCCTCCTTGTCTACCGTGTGCTCCGTCGCCCACGACCGAGCACCTCAAGATGAAGCCCTTTTTTCGTTGATGCGAACGGTTATACGAACATGACCCAGATTTGAAACGCAAGACGATGCCTCCGTTGCACCCATGCCGAGCAGGAGTATTTTGGATTCGTCAAGTACGACTACATATCCGAGATGCGTTAAGTACCCCACCGTCAAGACCGAGACTGGCCGGAGACCACGAATCCATGAGGTTCCACTACCGTCGCCGTGGATCCGACAAGTTCGCGAGTACCTCTACCTCCCATGACGACCTTGTACAACTACCGTCGCAAGAACCGAGACCGGCAAGTTCGAAGACCCAAGTACCATGACGCCAAGTACCCCTTCGGATCGCCAAGGTGGATCGCGAATGTTGACGAGGTTCCGATAAGACCGTCGACGTGTACGACCTACTCCGTGAATGTATACCACTACCGCCGCTCGAACGTTTACAGAACATGTACCGTCGACCCTCGAAGACCCGTGGACGGCAAGTTCCTTGTTGACCCCGAACACCTATGGAGTGTGAACATCTACGAATCGAGAACGACTACTTCCACTACTGTCGTCGCGAGAACGCCTACTTCCCTCTACGAACGAGAACCATCTCCTTTGCACGCTCCGAAGGTATAACCCTGAGACGACGTCCGTGAACGAATGCTTGCGATGTTTGAGATGCTTGTGTTTGCACTGTGTCAAATTTGTCACTCGTTTACTTGTCACCAACTCGTGGGACACCCGGTATCCGGGAGCGCCCAACCATCTTCTGCACGCAACCGCGCACTTCTCCTTTGCATCGGTATCTCAATCGAGTTACCGGAACCGGAACGCTGTCGTGGCACTGTTTTCGTTATCATTGCCGTGGCACCCCTTTCCTTTCCACCATGGTGAAAAATGCTTCATATTGCTCTTGTCAACTTTTAATAAAATTGCATAAACTTGATCATGTCATCCGCATCATGTTAACAACATTAAGATGGTTTAAATTGTTGTTTGTGTTAATTTACTAATGCATATGGGGATTTACCGGATTTGTTGTTTGCTATATCCGGCCCCATTTAAATTGTTTAGATAGATAATCCCTTTATGTTTCACCTCTTGACATGCTTAACAACATTTAATATTGTTGGGTACATAACCGAGAGAGAACTAAATAATTGATGTGGTGTTTTGTCAATATGCAACTTGTTGCATATTGAGCTTCACTTAATTTGTAGTGTTGTTTGTTGCACTTTGCCATGCCATGACATGTATCTTTAAACCGGACATGCATCATACTTGTTGTGCATCATGCCATGATCGTGTGATAGTTGTTTACTATGTTGTGTGCTTCTTTCCGGTGTTGCTTCTTCGGGTTGGTTCCGATATCGTCACGTTTGTGAGGAACCGTTCGTCTACGTCCATTTGTCTTCTTCATGGACTCGCTCTTATTCCTTGCGGGATTTCAGGCAAGATGACCATACCCTCGAAATCACTTCTATCTTTGCTTGATAGTTGCTCGCTCTTTTGCTATGCCTATGCTGTGATACCTACCACTTGCTTATCATGCCTCCCATGTTGTTAAACCAAGCCTCTTACCCACCATGCCCTAGCAACCGTTGTTTGGCTATGTTAGTGCTTTGCTCAGCCCCTCTTATAGCGTTGTTAGTTGCAGGTGAAGATTGAAGTTTGTTCCTTGTTGGAACATGGAGATGTTGTTCCTTGTTGGAACATGTTTACTTGTTGGGATATCACAATATCTCTTATTTAATTAATGCATCTATATCCTTGGTAAAGGGTGGAAGGCTCGGCCTTATGCCTGGTGTTTTTTTCCACTCTTGCCGCCCTAGTTTCCGTCATATCGGTGTTATGTTCCCGGATTTTGCGTTCCTTACGCGGTTGGGTAATAATGGGAACCCCTTGACAGTTCGCCTTGAATAAAACTCCTCCGGCAAGGCCCAACATTGGTTTTACCATTTGCCACCTAGCCTTTTCTTTCCCTTGAGTCGGCCGGCTCAAGGGTCATCTTTATTTTAACCCCCCGGGCCAGTGCTTCTCTAAGTGTTGGTCCAACTGAGCGATGTCCGAGGCTACCAGGGGCAACTCTGGGTTGGCTTACCCGACGTCTTGCTCATCCGGTGTGCCCTGAGAACGAGATATGTGCAGCTCCTATCGGGATTTGTCGGCACATCTGGGTGGCTTTGCTGGCATTGTTTTACCATTGTCGAAATGTCTTGTAACCGGGATTCTGAGTCTGATCAGGTCTTCCCGCTAGAAGGAATATCCTTCGTTGACCATGAGAGCTTGTGATGGGCTATGTTGGGACACCCCTGCAGGGATTTGAACTTTCGAAAGCCGTGCCCGCGGTTATGGGCAGATGGGAATTTGTTAACGTCAGGTGGTAGAAAACCTGAAGTTGGCCTTAATTAAAATGCATCAACCGCGTGTGTAACCGTGATGGTCTCTTTCAGGCGGAGTCCGGGAAGTGAACACGGTGTTGGAGTTATGCTTGACGTAGGTTGTTCTAGGATCACTTCTTGATCATACTTTTATCGACCGTGCTTTGCCTTCTCTTCTCGCTCTCATTTGCGTATGTTAGCCACCATATATGCTAGTCGCTTGCTGCAGCTCCACATCATACCTTTTACCCTACATATAAGCTTAAATAGTCTTGATCGCGAGGGTGCGAGATTGCTGAGTCCCCGTGGCTCATAGATACTTCCAAAACCAGCTTGCAGGTGCCGATGAGACCGTGCAGATGATGCAACCAAGCTTAGGAGGAGCTCGATGAAGATCTTGTCCTTTGTGTTGTTTTGTTCTAGTTGATCAGAAGTGGAGCCCAGTTGGGGTCGATCGGGGGCCTTGTCGCATTTGGGGTTCTTCTTTTATTTTGGTTCCGTAGTCGGACCTTGATTGTATTTGGATGTTGTAATGCTTTATTCATGTATTTGTGTGAAGTGGCGATTGTAAGCCAACTATGTATCTTTTCCCTTATGTATTACATGGGTTGTGTGAAGATTACCTCACTTGCGACATTGCTTTCAATGCGGTTATGCCTCTAAGTCGTGCTTCGACACGTGGGAGATATAGCCTCATCAAGGGCGTTACAAGTTGGTATCAGAGCCTTCCCCGACCTTAGGAGCCCCCACTGCTTGATCGTTTTTAGCAGCCGTTGTTGAGTCTAGAAAAATGTTTTGAGTCATCTAGGAATTATATATATTAGAGAGTTTAGGAATTCTTTTTACTCCCCAGTCTCCTCATCGCTCTGGTAAGGCATCTTGACGTAGAGTTTTGACTCTTCTCTTCTCAAATTGCACAAAAAAAAATTTAGGATCACGCGGGTATCTTGGAATCGTTCCGATGGTTTTGTGACGAGAACATTGTTCTTGGTGCCTCCTGACATTTAGGGGTTGTGGCAGTGTCCCGGGGAGTTGAGCTCCGAGGTGTTGTCGTCACAATTTTATCGTTGCAGTTCTAGAATACCTGAGTTTAGTTTCGCCGACATTGAAAATCTCTTTTATGCAGTTCGTTGGTGAGATAACCTCGACGCCACCCAGTACTGGGGCGGGAGTTCGGGAGTATTGCCATAACTTGTATAACGGATGCTTTTCGAAGGTTGAGGTAGACAATTTCCGAAGGTTTCTTGGTTATGTGTTGAAGGATGGATACATCTGGATGTAGGATTTGCTAGTTTGGGTGAGATATTATGCTTCCCCTGTATCCCCAACACCTGATTGCATAACCGGGAAAATTTCGGGAGTTTATAAGTGGGAATTCAAGTAGCTCTTAGGATATCTTTCCGACAGATGTATGATATGAAATTGGGGTTCGACGTCTAGTGGTCCGCCTATTCACGGTCGGTTTTACAGTGGTCTCGTTGTGTCTTAAAGAGTCCTTGGCTATGCCGACTCGGGGACGCTTCGTATGTCATGTGCACTGCCTTGTACATGATGGTGCTGTACGATCGAGCCCGTGTAGGCCCCACCATGAAAACTTCGGGCGAAATCTCTATCAGATGTTTGTTCCGGCTTATTCCGCAAGCCAATCCTTTGTTTTTGTTTTCAGTTGTGGTATTCGAGTTGCTTCAGAGACAAATGTGGATTCCATCCCTTTCCTAAGCGGTGTTCTCGTACTCCTATGTGAATACTAATCCTTCTTGTTCATCGAGATTGTCATGTTAATCCTTTTCAACCGGTGTGTCTCTCGCCAAGCGGATCCGTTCATGTTCAACATTCACAAGATCAATTATCAGTTCTTCTCAATGTTGTTTGTTTCATCCGTCTCCAAGTTGCCTTTGTTTTTTTCCCGCCCTCCCTCCCTTGTTTTTTTTTAAGGACTCAGATTTCTTAATCGAGTATCCATCTTATTGATGTGAAGCCTCTCCATTCTTTTCCTTCAATGTTCTTATCCGGTGATTCTCATGAAGATACTAACGGAGCTTCTAGTTCATCATTCTTCTTTCTTTCATCTTCTCCGGTGGTTTCAAGTCAAGCTTTGTTGATCTTACCCCTTCCCTCATTTCAATGCCTTCTCATACCGGTGTACCTCATTACAATTCACTTCTCACTATTCAATTGTTCCAGCGTGCTCTAAGCTTTCTCAAAAGGCTCGTCTTGTCATTCAAGATCTGTTCAACCTACTTCGAGGTTGTTATCCCATTCAAGCCTTTTAATTCAACCGCTGCAATCTCTCCTTCAAATCGTTCAATGGGGTTTCTTTGAGTGGGCCCTAACCCACAGGTCTTTTCCCAGGATCTTACCTGACTCTTCTTATTTTCCCGGAGCTATCCTAAATTCTTTGTCAAAGTTTGACATAAGAATGAATTATCATCAGTCAAATGCCTTTCTCCAAGATCTTTCAAATTCTTTTTATCGTTGGCTCAACTTTTCCATTTTTTTATTCCGGTGTGCCTCAATAATTCTTGGTGGTGTTTCTCGTTGTCATTCTCATCATTTGAAGATCGAAGAAGATTTTTCTGTCAATCTTGCTCTTTTCTCTTCAAGATTCGTGGTTCTAGTTGGAGGCCACCCTCTCATAATTGTTTTGATTGTGAGAATTCCTTTCACCTATCTAGAGTCCATCAATTCAGGTTTATTCATTCTCAGCTGTCAGTCATCATTCTCTAAATCTTACCGGGGCATCATTCAAATTTCTCTAATCACCTCGGGATCTCTTCGTTCACTTGAATCTAAATTCTCTCAAGTGTCTTCGTTCATTTCATAATTCTTCCCGGTGTTTATTTATCTTTTCTTTGTTCTTTTTCAATTCTTACGGTGGTTCTTCCAAGATTTTGTCTTCCTTGATTCATCATATCAATTTATTCGTTGTTTCAACCCGACCGGTGGTTCGTCGAAGACCTTCTTAAGTTTGCGCTATATATCTCTTAATCGTTCTACGAGGATAAGTAGTATGCCAAATCCGTTGCTTGTCAGCAATTAAATTGTTGAAGGACACGCATAACATAATTCTTATTCTTGTTCCATCCAAGTGATTAATTCCTTTTTCCGGAGTGGTTCATCATATCTTATTCTTAGTTCGAGAGGCTTTATCTTTCTTTTCCAAGAGTTCCAAGCTCTCGCAATTTTATTATCACGGAGATCTATCTAATAATTTCAAGTCTCCACCTTGTGTTCTTCAACTTCTCTTTCTTTTCGTTATCCTTTTGTTTAACGGAGTTCTTTATGGAGGCGCTATATGATGGTTCATAAAGGATTTAAATTCCTTCTCGAAGTGCTCATCAAGATTCTTTTCAAAGGAGCTCAAGCATTCTTCATCTTGCATTCCGGAGTGCTTTTCTTTCTACCGTATCATTGGAGGTGGTATTATGTCATTCTTGATAATTGGAGTTCATGTTTTCATGATTCACAAGTTATCAAGTATGAGCTATTTTAAATCCATCATTTTCTTCATTGGAATTATCTTGGGTTACATTTCACCTAAAGCCTTCCCTAAGGATTCTTGCTATCTATGGTGCTTATAAATGATCCAAATTCTTCTTTCATCCTTCCGGTGAACAAGTTTTCTCATCTTCTTGTTCATATCAATCCAATTCTTTTTTTTCGTGAGTGGCAGAATTTCACCTCATAGTTTGGAGTTGTTCTCCATAAGCCCACTACAAGCTTACTCTCTTTGTTGTTGGTTTTTCCCAACAACTCCGGTCAATCTTTCTTTTTAAAGATGCTCTCTCAAATTCATTTCAGGCAGAACTTGTTGCCTTCTTCTCTGTTCTTTTGGGTCCATTCATACATTTATTCCGGAGGCTTTGTGATGTTGCTCTTTTCAACCCATCATCTCGTTTTGGTCAAAGATCATGTTCTTTCCATGCCTATCCATTAAACCAGAGTGTTGTGCCCTTTTGCTCAAGTTCTTTTCGCCTTATCAAGTCTTGCATAACTTCTCAACCGGAGTGAGGCTCGAAGTTGTTCTTCCTTGTCCCTCTTTTCTAACGGAGTGTTTTAAACTTCGTTCATCCCCGTTGTATTCTTTATTTCAATTTGTTCAAACTTTTCAAGATTCTTTGGTTTCACTCATTTGTCAAAAGAAGCAACTTAGTTTTACCTCTTATCTTTCACTTCCGTTTTTCCCTCCGGTGTCATCCTATCATCCTAGATCTCGGGACGAGATCCTCTTGTAGTGGTGGAGTGTTGTGACGCCCCGAGACCGATGCGCGAGATACTTCATATGTTCGGGTTTCGCCGTGTGTTTCCTTTGTGCTGCCCTTATTTTTTGCATTGCATCCATGTCATCATGCCATCATCTCATAAATCTTTTGCAACTCAACTAAATAAATGGCATGGATCTTTGATCCATTTAAATCGAGGGAATTCACATGGTGATTCTCTTTATAACATATCCTCCCGATATTAGGGAGCTATATTAAATATTTCATTTGTTGGAATTAACCGGAACACACTTGCAAAATAAATCTCAATGCCTTTGTTATCACAAACTCTTGGCCTCTAACTTTTCCATATATCCTTTCATCATTTTCCGGAGCTCCACCTAAATTCTCAACATTTTTGGACATTTCTAATTCCTAGCCCTTGTTCAAACCTTTTCAATTAAATTCAAATGACTTTGAATTTAATTCTTGCAATCATGTCCACTCCTACTTTTATTTGACCATGCACATTTTTGTGAGTCCGAGGAATTATCCCCGTGCCCAAATTCTTCTCGACTTTTTTTTCTCTCATTTTCTTTCTTTGTTATGTGCTGTTTTGGCAAATAAAGGGAAGTATAAGGGAGAGACAGCAGACCAGGCCTCTAGCCTTTTCCTTCCCACCAATTCGGCCTAAGGCCCAGCCACCGGCCTCTCTAGGAGCAGCCCCTCCCTCTCTACTAGGCCGGCCCAAGGCCAAAGCCCACCGAACCTTCCTAACGCTAGCGCGCACCCACTCCCCTCGATCGTGCCCTCGTCCTCCTGCGCCGCCAGAGACACACGCACGCAGGCGCGACCCCCTCTTTCTCTCAATCTCCCTCTCGGTCCCTCCCTCGCTCGAGCCCCGATCCCTCGCCCTCTCTCCTCGCGCGCCCTCCAGCGGCAACTTCCAGGCCCCCGCCGGCGACCTCGACCTTCAAGAGGCCTCAGCTCCTCCGCCCGCCTCCTAGTGGCCTCCCATGGTGACCTGCATCTTCCTCGCACACGCCTTCTTCTTCTCTTCCTCGTGCGCCCGCGACCATGGCCCTGGTCATCAAGCTCGCCTGCGTCTCCTAGGCGCCGTATCTCCTCCATGCAGCCTTCCCCCTCATTGCTCCCATCGTCAACCGTGCTCCCAGGCTCCTGCCTCCTCCCTGGCCGAGGATAGCCACCGCCGGAGCTCCACCCCGCCGGCCGACGAGGCCACGACCAAGATGGAGCCTCCTCTCCTCCCTCTGCGTCGCGCCTACCGAGCAGCTCCTGGATCCTCTTTCCTCCCGTCCTCCCGCTGGGACCAGGAGCGCCGCCACCAGCTCTCCGCCTTGCCTCGCTTGTCCGCTGCCGCCGCCTGCTGTTGTTCCCAGCGCCTCCAGCCGCACGCCCTACCTTCGTTGTTGTTGACCCGAGCTCTGTTGTGACCTCAAGGCCAGGGGCGCCCTGCCTCCTTGTCTACAGTGTGCTCCGTCGCCCATGACCGAGCACCTCAAGATGAAGCCCTTTTTTCGTTGATGCGAATGGTTATACGAACATGACCCAGATTCGAAACGCAAGACGATGCCTCCGTTGCACCCATGCCGAGCAGGAGTATTTTGGATTCGTCAAGTACGACTACATATCCGGGATGCGTCAAGTACCCCACCGTCAAGACCGAGACCGCCCAGAGACCACGAATCCGTGAGGTTCCACTACCGTCGCCGTGGATCCGACAAGTTCGCGAGTACCTCTACCTCCCATGACGACCTTGTACAACTACCGTCGCAAGAACCGAGACCGGCAAGTCCGAAGACCCAAGTACCATGACGCCAAGTACCCCTTCGGATCGCCAAGGTGGATCGCGAACGTTGACGAGGTTCCGATAAGACCGTCGACGTGTACGACCTACTCTATGAATGTGTACCACTACCGCCACTCGAACGTTTACAGAACATGTACCGTCGACCCTCAAAGACCCGTGGATGGCAGGTTCCTTGTTGAGCCCGAACACCTACGGAGTTTGAACATCTACGAATCGAGAACGACTACTTCCACTATTGTCGTCGCGAGAACGCCTACTTCCCTCTACGAACGAGAACCGTCTCCTTTGCACGCTCCGAAGGTATAACCCTGAGACGACGTCCGTGAACGAATGCTTGCGATGTTTGAGATGCTTGTGTTTGCACTGTGTCCAATTTGTCACTCGTTTCCTTGTCGCCAACTCGTGGGACACCCGGTATCTGGGAGCGCCCCACCATCTTCTGCACGCAACCGCACACTTCTCCTTTGCATCGGTATCTCAATCGAGTTACCGGAACCGGAACGTTGCCATGGCACCATTTTTGTTATCGTTGCCGTGGCACCCCTTTCCTTTCCACCACGGTGACAAATGCTTCATATTGCTCTTGTCAACTTTTAATAAAATTGCATAAACTTGATCATGTCATCCGCATCATGTTAACAACATTAAGATGGTTTAAATTGTTGTTTGTGTTAATTTACTAATACATATGGGGATTTACCGGATTTGTTGTTTGCTATATCCGGCCCCATTTAAATTGTTTAGATAGATAATCCCTTTATGTTTCACCTCTTGATGTGCTTAACAACATTTAATATTGTTGGGTACATAACCGAGAGAGAACTAAATAATTGATGTGGTGTTTTGTCAATATGCAACTCGTTGCATATTGAGCTTCACTTAATTTGTAGTGTTGTTTGTTGCACTTTGCCATGCCCTGACATGTATCTTTAAACCGGACATGCATCATACTTGTTGTGCATCATGCCATGATCATGTGATAGTTGTTTACTATGCTGTGTGCTTCTTTCTGGTGTTGCTTCTTCGGGTTGGTTCCGATATCGTCGCGTTTGTGAGGAACCATTCGTCTACGTCCGTTTGTCTTCTTCATGGACTCGCTCTTATTCCTTGCGGGATTTCAGGCAAGATGACCGTACCCTCGAAATCACTTCTATCTTTGCTTGATAGTTGCTCGCTCTTTTGCTATGCCTATGCTGTGATACCTACCACTTGCTTATCATGCCTCCCATGTTGTTAAACCAAGCCTCTTACCCACCTTGCCCTAGCAACCGTTGTTTGGATATGTTAGTGCTTTGCTCAGCCCCTCTTATAGCGTTGTTAGTTGCAGGTGAAGATTGAAGTTTGTTCCTTGTTGGAACATGGAGATGTTGTTCCTTGTTGGAACATGTTTACTTGTTGGGATATCACAATATCTCTTATTTAATTAATGCATCTATATCCTTGGTAAAGGGTGGAAGGCTTGGCCTTATGCCTGGTGTTTTGTTCCACTCTTGCCGCCCTAGTTTCCGTCATATCGGTGTTATGTTCCCGGATTTTGCGTTCCTTACGCGGTTGGGTAATAATGGGAACCCCTTGATAGTTCGCCTTGAATAAAACTCCTCCGGCAAGGCCCAACATTGGTTTTACCATTTGCCACCTAGCCTTTTCTTTCCCTTGAGTCGGCCGGCTCAAGGGTCATCTTTATTTTAACCCCCCGGGCCAGTGCTTCTCTAACTGTTGGTCCAACTGAGCGATGTCCGAGGCAGGGGCAACTCTGGGTTGGCTTACCCGACGTCTTGCTCATCCGGTGTGCCCTAAGAACGAGATATGTGCAGCTCCTATCGGGATTTGTCGGCACATCTGGGTGGCTTTGCTGGTCTTGTTTTACCATTGTCGAAATGTCTTGTAATCGGGATTCCGAGTCTGCTCGGGTCTTCCCGCTAGAAGGAATATCCTTCATTGACCGTGAGAGCTTGTGATGGGCTAAGTTGGGACAACCCTGCAGGGATTTTTACTTTCAAAAGCCGTGCCCGCAGTTATGGGCAGATGGGAATTTGTTAACGTCCGGTTGTAGAAAACCTGAAGTTGACCTTAATTAAAATGCATCAACCGCGTGTGTAACCGTGATGGTCTCTTTCCGGCGGAGTCCGGGAAGTGAACATGGTGTTGGAGTTATGCTTGACGTAGTTTGTTCTAGGATCACTTCTTGATCATACTTTTATCGACCGTGCTTTGCCTTCTCTTCTCGCTCTCATTTGCGTATGTTAGCCACCATATATGCTAGTCGCTTTCTGCAGCTCCACATCATACCTTTTACCCTACCAATAAGCTTAAATAGTCTTGATCGCGAGGGTGCGAGATTGCTTAGTCCCCGTGGCTCACAGATACTTCCAAAACCAGCTTGCAGGTGCCGATGAGACCATGCAGATGATGCAACCAAGCTCAGGAGGAGCTCGATGAAGATCTTGTCCTTTGTGTTGTTTCGTTCTAGTTGATCAGTAGTGGAGCCCAGTTGGGGTCGATCGGGGGCCTTGTCGCATTTGGGGTTCTTCTTTTATTTTCGTTCCGTAGTCGGACCTTGATTGTATTTGGACATTGTAATGCTTTATTCATGTATTTGTGTGAAGTGGCGATTGTAAGCCAACTATGTATCTTTTTCCCTTATGTATTACATGGGTTGTGTGAAGATTACCTCACTTGCGACCTTGCTTTCAATGCGGTTATGCCTCTAAGTCGTGCTTCGACACGTGGGAGATATAGCCGCATCGAGGGCGTTACAGTCGGCCACGGCCTACCTAACACTCAAGCCTCTAGTCCAGGTTTATCGCCTATTCATGTTCCATCCGCAGGGAGTCCGGCCGAGGTTTCCACATACGGCCCCGAACGATGTGAACAGGGTCCCCGAGACACCAAACGGGTGACTCGGTACACCGTGCCACGATGTATCTACTGTAACATAGCCCACCCCTAGGGTCAGCGCTACGCACGGCCGCCAACACATAACCTACAAACACCAGAAACTATTTGCAACTCCTGGACAAAGTACTAGGGTGATTAAGAAGCCGAGAGGGTCCATTGGTTTCGGGCCCAATGTATGGTAGTAATTGAATCTTAAATCACACGTACAGATCTTAGTTCTTAGGGACGGCCTCAATGAAACAACCCACCATGTAATCCTACATGGCCTCTCATCGATACCTTTACCAAATCATGTTCAACACATCCCTCACATTACCGACATAATCATTTCACTCTAGCCGATCACCCAGATGAACCAAACCTGACACAACTCTAAGCATAGCAGGCATAGCAAGGTAGGAAACACATACACGGCTCAATCAACCCCTACACATGCTAGTGGGTTTCATCTAGTTACTGTGGCAATGACAGGTCATGCAGAGGATAAGGGTTGAACTACCGTAGCACACATCAGTTTGAATCGCGTTGTCTTATGCAGTAAACAAGAGCAGAAGCGAGAACATGGGTTTGTATCAGAATGATCAATGGGTTGCTTGCCTGATGTAGTGGTAGTAGGGTACTGCCCTTCAGACGGATACTCAGGGTTATCCTCGGAGGAAGAACCTACCACGAAAGACACACCGAACATAATCAACACATGACGATATGCAACAATATGATGCATGCTATGACATGGCAAAATGAAAGTGTCTTGGCCTAATGCAAGCTAAAACAGAAAGGAATGAACTCATTTGAATCAAAGATTCAAATGTTAGCTCATTTAACATGGCCTTATTAGTGCATTATCTTATTCTGCTTAAACAGCAAGGTTAACTTGTTTTTTCATGCGTGAAACCATTACAGATGGATAGATTGAATTTTTTTGATCATTTTTCGTATATAAATTGTTTGATTTGGAGTTATGGTTGATTTTCTATGATTTTTAGAAGTTTTGGCTATTTTCTGAAATTTCCTATATAAGAATAATTCCAGTAATTGAATTAATGCGTCAGCATGACATAGGTGTGACGTCAGCGGGTCAACTAGGTCGGCCAGGTCAAACCTGACTGGTGGGCCCTGTCTGTCAGTGGCTCAACTAATTAACAGGATTAAATTAGTACTAATTAACTGTCAGTGGGGCCTGGGCCCACATGTCAGTGACTAAACTAATTAAAATTAGTTAACTCTAATCCTAAACTAATTAGCAGGCCGGCCCCACCTGTCATAGGCTCAGGGGAGTCAACCTGGGCCCACGCGTCAGTCCACGGTCAAAGGGGGTCGAACTCGCCGGCGTTTAGCCGCCGACGAGGCCAGACCCGGCGGAGGGCTCGGGTTTTGCACTTCGGCGACCAAAAGGACGATGGAGACCATCTACGTGATGTGGGGAGTGAGGCGCGTCGAGTGGTGGCAGTAGGTGGAGCTGGGGTGGCCGGAGACGACGGCGGCGAGCACATCCGCGGCGGCCGGAGTTCGGGCGAGGTTGAACTAGTCGCTAGCAGGCACGGCGAGGGGCGCGCGGGGGTGCTACGGGCTCCTGCGAGTGCATTGAAGACGAAGGCGTGCTCGGTTGCGACCCAACGTGGTTGTGGCCATGACGGCGACGTGCGGTGGCGGCGGCGAGCTTCGGCTCCGATGGCCATGGGGGTTAGAGGGCGTAGACGAGCGCGGGGAGAGGGGGAAACGGGTCAGTAGCTCACTGCGGTTGCAGGGGAGCGAACGGCGAGCTCGGGGAAGAGCTGGAGCGAGCGGGGCGGCGAGGGTGATCTCCGGCGACCGAGGTTGAAGACAAGCTCAGTGCAGCGTCTCTGGGGAGAGCGAGCGCTCGGGGATGGGTCGAGGCGAAGCAGCGGACGACGGCGGAGCTTCTTGGCACGGCGAGGCAGCGAATGGACGACGGTGGCTGCGGTGGTGCTTGTCGGCGGCGATGGCTGCGCTCGGCAGGGGATGGGGAGAGAGCCAAAGAGGGGGAGAGGCCACGGGGACAGTGGGGAGAAAGAGAGGGGGATGTGGGGGAGTGCGTGGCACTCGTAGGCGCGTCCAGGGCATCGGCGGAAGTAGGAGGTGGCCGGCGTGTGGCCGCGGGCGCCGGCCACGCGCTTCTCGTCCTCCTGGCGGGAGGAGGAGGACGACTGGCAAGAGCCAGTGGACTGGGCCGAGCCGGTTGGCTAGGTGGGCTGCGCCAGGTAAGTTCTGTTCTCACTCTCCTTTTCTGTTTTTTATTTATTCTATTATTTCTGTAACTTCAGGGCTTTATTAAAAATGCCAGGGCATTTCCATAAATCATAAAATTAATCATGGCCACTACTTAGAATATATCCAACAACAAACATTTTGGTTTATGATTATTTGAGCATTTAAAATATTTTATAGCATTTAAATGCCCAAATGCAAATACTATAAGAATTAATTCAATGACCTTAAGATGTCCTAGAAAAATGTGCACCATTTTTGTCCAAGGTTTTAACCCAAAACAAAAAGGGTGGGCTTTTTAGAAGGGCATTTCAGGTTCATTGAAAAAGTTTTAGTAAACCCTAGTTGTTCCAGGGGGGGTGCTGGGGGTTCTGTCATCCCCATTTCAAATTTAAGAGAAATTTAAACATGACGCACACTCTTATGCTTGAACTGGCTAGGGTGTGACAGCTACGATCTTGTGCCTCGGCAGGATCTGGTAGATAGTCAGGCTTCTCAGCCTTTTTCAGTTATAGATGTCTGTACTCAGACATGTAAAGCTTCCGCATGTGCTTTGTTTGTATGCTATGATTGTTGGGTCATGAGACCCATGTTTTTAATATCTCGCTCCTCGAAACCTAATGAATAAATACTTGAGTCGTAGAGTTATGTTGTGATGCCATGTTGTATTTACACATATCGAGCATATTGTGTGTATGATTGAAATGCTTGGTATGTGTGGGATCCGACAACCTAGTTGTTTATCCTTGGTAGCATCTTTTATGGGGAAATGTAGTCTTGTGCTTCCATGGGCCATAGTAGTCCACTACAGCCCGGTTCACTATAGTCCTGCTAGCCCAGCACTACTGCTCCGGAACACTTGACTGGCCGGCATGTGTTTCACTTTGTTCCCGTGTCTGTCCCTTTGGGGAAATGTCACGCGGTGACATCCGGAGTCCTGCCTAGCCTGCTACAGCCCGGGTTACCAGAGTCCTGTTAGCCAAGTGCTAGAGCCCGGATTCGCACGCTGCTGACCGACATGCTCGAAGTTGATTCATGTATGCCTGTCCCCGTAAGTTAGTGCCACTTTGGGTTCATGACTAGTCATGTCGGCCCGGGTTCTCTGTCATATGGATGCTAGCGACACTATCATATACGTGAGCCAAAAGGCGCAAACGGTCTCGGGCCATGGTAAGGCGACACCCGTGGGAATACCGTGCGTGAGGCCGCAAAGTGATATGAGGTGTTACAGGCTAGATCGGTGTGACTTAGAATCGGGGTCCTGACAGATTTGGTATCAGAGCCTGACTGCCTGTAGGATTACCAAGCCAAACTGGTCGAAGTTGTGTCTAGAAATGCTTTAGTTATATACGAGAATTGATTGTGGAAGGAAACGTAAGGCTCTTTTTACTCCTTATACCTTATGTCCTTCTGATCTGAGTCATCCTCTTCTCTTCTACAGGGATTAAGAACTAGGCTTTCTCATCTTCTATCAGGATCACGTGTTACTAATCCGTAGGCTTATAGGATTGATGGTTTCAAGCCCCAGTTCAGTTCCTACCACTTCCGTGTGTTGTTAGTTAATCCCAGAACCTTGATATTGTCATGTTGAGTGGTTATGCCACCATTTTTGCAGGATGTCTCAAATCTTTTTGAGCATTTACAGCCGTTATGCTGTCCGAGTCATCCCAGGTTTCTAAAACAATCTGATGCATTTGCAAATCCCTTCTTCCCATTCCCGATGTCTCTTTGGGCCAGTTTAACCACACTAATCGGTGAGTTGAGGTACTCTGTTGCCTCGACATATATGTTGGAGCTAGTATTATGACCCTAGGCATCTTAGAGGATCACTCAGTAATCTAGCTATGTTTTGTGTTCCCAGTGTGATGATTCTGGCCACCTTTCTTGAAAGCATCCCGTGATGCCATTTAGTAGTAGGTATTCTACTCCTAGGTTCTCGACCCAAGATTCACTCTACTTACCTCGTGTTGATAGTGTTGCTCGTACCTTTAGGATATTAGTAACCTTTGCGATAGTCCTCGAGGTCCGTGGTATTTCCTTCTTCCAAATACCATGAACCATTAAGGCAGAAGTTCTTTGAACCAAAAGCTCACAATCAAAGTACTCTTGAGGAGTTCTCCTTTCATAATTGTGATTCTGCTAGTTCTACCTTTCTGCATGGGTTATCCGGAAGAAATATGTTGAGCTTTGCTCGACATACTAATCAATGCATCCACAACTCAGAAAGATATATATCCCTTTGAGTTGTCCCTCTGTAGTTGTATTCTGATCCTTATCTATGAGTTGATAGTCAAGTTTATGTCGTGCATTCGTGTTCATCGATGCCTATTATTCTGTGGTCCGTCAAGCCATTCTATTCTGGAATGACTAGGAGAAACAAACTCAAGTACCTCATCCATTTCTAGGATTGGGTCAAAGTAGTTGTATTCCGCAGATCAAATGCCAATCCAGCTTTTTATTCTGCTCTACCTTGGGGTGAAAGTGCGTTATATCGACTAGAGGGGGGGTGAATAGGCGATTTTTATGGAAGTCTTCAAAACGTGGAAGTTATGAAGACAAACGATAGAAATAAACCTATTACCCTGCTGCGGAAGGTAGACTACACTAGGCAAGCCATAGTCAAGTATTCAATAGAGTGAAAGCACAATGACTAATAGCAGCAATGTAGTAAGGATCAGGTAGGAAGATATTGTGAAGCCACACAGAACACGCAGTCACTCAGTGAAGACAAAAGATAGTGCGAACATACAATGACTTCACAAGGAGTAACAGTAAGTAAAGGGAAGGGAAGATGAAACCGGTGACTCGCTGAAGACAATGATTTATTGGACCAGTTCCAGTTTCTGTGACAACTGTACGTCTGGTTAGGGCGGCTGGGTATTTAAACCTTAGGACACACAGTCCCGGACACCCAGTCCTGAACACGCAGCTCAGGACACCCAGTCCTCACCGTATTCCCCTTGAGCTAAGGTCACACAGACCTTGCCCAATCACTCTGGTAAGTCTTCAAGGTAGACTCTCAAACCTTCACAGACTTCGTTCACCGGCAATCCACAATGTCTCTTGGATGCTCAGAACGCGAAGCCTAACCGGCTGGAGGATGCACAGTCCTCAAGTGTAATAAGTCTTCAGATCACACAGACAAGAAGACTTAAGTGAAGCCTAATTCTCTTTGGCTCTGGGTGGTTAGGGCTTTATCCTCACATGGAATTCTCTCTCAAAGGCTTCGAGGTGGGTTGCTCTCAAACGACAAAAGCCGTACTCTGAATCTGAGCAGCCAACCGTTTATGGTTGTAGGGGGTGGGCTATTTATAGCCACTTGGCAACCCGACCTGATTTGTCCGAAATGACCCTGGGTCACTAAGGAACTGACACGTGTTCTAACGGTTAGATTTCAAACTCACACGGAAACTTTACTTGGGCTTCAAGCAAAGCTGACTTGCCCGACTCTGGACAAGATTCGCTCTCAAAGTCTTCACTCGAAGACATAGGTTTTGTTTAAGCATCACTTCAGTCATTCTGACTGGTTTTCTTGGACCCCACTTAACAGTACGGTGGTTCCTATGACTCAATACAGAAGAAAGAGAACTACGAAAGATCTAAGTCTTCGAGCTCCATAGGCTTCATGTGGTGTCTTCTCTTGTCATAGTCTTCAATGTGAATATCTTCATATACCACCTTTGACTTCAATGTCTTCATACATTTTTAGGGGTCATCTCTGGTAGGAAAACCGAATCAATGAGGGACTTCTACCTGTGTTATACAGTGCCTTGTTTGAGACCATACAGTGCCTTGTTGAGCTTGTATACCATGTCAGGGTGTTTTGGATCTTCAAAGCCAGGAGGTTGTGCAACATACACTTTCTTCTTCAATCTTGCCATTGAGGAAGGCGCTCTTCACATACATTTGATAAAGAAGTATGTTGTGATGATTTGCATAGGCCAGCAGTATGCGTATGGCTTCAAGTCTAGCCACAGGAGCAAATGTTTCATCGAAGTCAATGCCTTCCACTTCAGTATATCCTTGAGCAACAAGACGAGCTTTGTTTCTGACAACTTGACCATGCTCATCTTGCTTGTTGCGGTATATCCATTTGGTGCCTATTATGTTGTGCTTCCGAGGATCGGGACGCTTGACCAGTTCCCATACATTATTCAGCTCAAACTGTTGAAGCTCGTCTTGCATAGCTTGAATCCATTCAAGTTCCATGAAGGCTTCTTCAACTTTCTTGGGTTCTGTTATTGAGACGAATGCGAAGTGCCCACAGAAATTTGCTAGCTGAGTTGCCCTTGAACGAGTGAGTGGACCGGGTGCATTGATTCTATCAATTATTCTTTCAATCTGCACTTCATTGGCAACCCGAGGATGTATAGGGCGAAGATTTTGCTCTTGCTGATCATTGTCGTTGTTAGAAGGAATGTCTTCAGGCTGAGCATTGTCTTCATGTTGATCAGGTGCTGAGATGATAAGTTCTTCTTCAGGATGAGCTTCAGAGGGTATAATTTCTCCAGTTCCCATTAGCTTGATTGATTCACTAGATGGAACTTCATCTAGCACATTTGGCAGTTGCTCTCTTTGTGAACCGTTGGTCTCATCGAACCGCACATCCACTGTTTCAACCACTTTGTAATGAAAGAGATTGAAGACTCTGTAGGAGTGCGAATCCTTTCCATATCCAAGCATAAAACCCTCATGTGCTTTTGGTGCAAACTTTGAGGTGCGATGTGGGTCCTTGATCCAGCACCTGGCGCCAAATACTCTGAAGTAACTGACATTTGGCTTCTTGCCAGTAAGGCGCTCGTAAGATGTCTTGTTCAGAAGCTTGTGAAGATAAACACGATTGATTGTATGGCATGCAGTATCAATGTCTTCAGGCCAGAATTTTCTAGGAGTCTTGTATTCATCTAGCATCATTCTGGCCATCTCAATGAGTGTTTTGTTCTTGCGTTCGACGACCCCATTCTTCTGTGGCGTGTACGGGGTTGAGAATTCATGTGTGATGCCCAAGGTATCAAGATATGTATCAAGGCCAGTGTTCTTGAATTCAGTGCCATTGTCACTTCTGATATGCTTTATCTTGGTGCCATAGTTGTTCATTGCTCGATTGGCGAAGCGTCTGAAGACATCCTGCACTTCAGTCTTGTAAAGGATTATGTGCACCCAAGTATATCTAGAATAATCATCAACAATGACAAAGCCATAGAGACAAGCAGTAGTAGTAAGAGTTGAGTAATGAGTGGGACCGAAAAGATCCATGTGAAGCAGTTCGAAGGGCCGAGTAGTGGTCATGATTGTCTTCGAGGGAGGTTTGGCCCTCGTCATCTTTCCTGCCTCACAGGCACCGCATAAGTGATCTTTCTTGAACTTGACGCCCTCGATGCCTATGACATACTTCTTCTTTGTCAGGGTGTGGAGGTTCCTCATGCCAGCATGCCCAAGCCTCCGATGCCAGAGCCAGCATTCTGAAGCTTTTGCTAGAAGACATACGGCAAGCTGTGGTCTTGCTAAGAAATCTACCACGTACAAATCATCTTTTCTATACCCTTCAAATAATATAGACTTGTCAGATTCCATTAGAACAAGGCAACGATATTTTCCAAATATTACGATCATGTTTAAATCGCAAAGCATTGAGACAACCATTAAGTTGAAGCCAAGGGATTCAACAAGCATGACTTTATCCATGTGTTGATCCCTTGAGATTGCAACTCTACCTAGACCCAATACCTTACTTTTACCAGTGTCAGCAAATGTGATGTGGCTCTTGTCGGATGGACGTAAGGTTGAGTCCATAAGAAGGCTTCTTTTGCCAGTCATGCGATTTGTACACCCACTATCAATAATCCATTCTGAAGACGCTGGTGTCGTACCCTAGAGTGCAGTTAGGGGGATAGGCTTCACGAAGAGCATTGTGAAGCAAAAACATTTGACGAACCAGTTGGTTATGAAAGCTTAGATCCAGATTAGGACTTATAGGGAGAGTAGCAAGCGATTCAGGAACAAAGTACATAGTAAGACCATTCGGGCATTTGATCTTGCGCCCTACAAGATGTTTAAGGTCCCCAGCAATAGCGTCAGACGATTTTGGTTTTCTCCTGGAGACCTTTCCCTGCAAAAGAGAATTAAGCTTTCCTAGCCACCCACATCTTCAAGGGTGGCTTAGAAGCAATAAGTCTAAGTGCATCATCTGAGAACTTTGGCTTTGGAGCTCTAGCAAATAGTCTTGCAGGCGGACAATAGTACTCATAAGAATAAGCAGAATAGTTCTTGGTCTTATGAACATGGCGGTTTGATGAACCGCTCTCATATTCATATGCCTGAGTATGGTTTCCCTGCAAAACATTTGCGTTAGTGCGACTCAGGTGAGTCCTCTGTCTGTATGAAGCCTTTGGACCGTATGAAGCCTTTGTTCTGAGGTTTGTCTTCTTCACGTGAGGTGTCATGATGACATTCACAGGAAGATTCTCCAGACACCTTTTCGGAACCCATATCTTCTTCATAGGCGGTCCATTCCTGCAGTTAGTACCAATGTACCTGGCAAACGCTTCACCATTCTGATTCTTAAACAGTTTATAGTTTGCATCAAGGGATTCATCAATGATAATGGGGTTAGCACAAGTGAAGCTAGATAGATTGGATGGATCTGCTGAAGGTTCCTTTGCAGAAACCCACGTGGTTTTGGGGTACTGCTCAGGTTTCTAGTAAGAGCCATCAACATTCATTTTCCTTACGAACCCAACACCCTCTTTCCTCGGGTTTTGGTTCAGAATCTGCTTTTTGAGGACATCACATAGTGTCTGATGCCCTTTAAGACTTTTGTACATCCCTGTTTCAAGCAATGTCTTCAACCTAGCATTCTCATCAGCAAT
Organism: Triticum urartu; assembly: GCF_003073215.2. Taxonomy (NCBI): domain Eukaryota; kingdom Viridiplantae; phylum Streptophyta; class Magnoliopsida; order Poales; family Poaceae; genus Triticum; species Triticum urartu. Next base: position 359,349,472 of record NC_053023.1, read on the forward strand.
AGCAGTGGTATCCTCAGCAGAGGGGTTAGTTACCACATCAACAGTTGAAGATATTACAACAATAGTAGCAGTAGAACATTCAGCAATAGAAGTAGCATTATCACGCTCAATGCATTTAAGACATGGTGGTTCAAATTCTTCCTGAGCGGAACTGATCTATTTGGCGCGAAGTGACTCATTTTCCTTTTGAAGATCTTCATGAGCCGCTCTCAATTTCTCAAGATCTTGCTTCCTTTGAAGATAATCATATGAAAGCTTTTCATGAGTTACTGAGAGAGTTTCATGACGACTTTCAAGTTCCTCATACTTAACGTGAAGATTTTTTATGTCTTCAATTAAGGATTCAGATCGAGTCATTTCAGCACGTAATAGATCATCGCTTCTATCTAATAGTTTTTGAATATGTTCCATAGCTTTCTGTTGTTCAGTTGCAATTTTAGCAAGTGTTTTGTAGCTGGGTTTTGAACCACAATCAGAGTCATCGTCACTAGATGTTTGATAGTGAGTAGTGCATGTGTTTACCTTGGCACCGCGTGCCATGAAGCAGTAGGTAGAAGCAGAGTAGTCCTTGTCATTTGCATCGGTGTCGGTGATGAAGTCATTGTCTTCAGTGTTGAAGATGGACTTGGCAACGTATGCTGTAGCCAGACTTGCGACGCCTGAATCGGACTCCTCCTCAGACTCCACCTCCGCCTCCTCAGAAGCAGACTCCTCCTCTGAATCCATTTCCTTGCCAACAAACGCATGTGCCTTGCCAGATGAGCCCTTCTTGTGTGATGAAGACTTTGAGGAAGACTTGGAAGAAGACTTTGAGTATTCTTCTTCTTCTTGTCATTAGAGTCATATTCCTTACTCTTCTTCTTCCTTTTGTTCTCATTGTCCCACTGTGGACACTCAGAGATGAAGTGGCCAGGTTTCTTGCACTTGTGACATGTTTTCTTCTTGTAGTCGTGAGCAGAAGCTTCATCATTCCTTGAGCTTGATCGGGAAGACTTTCTGAAACCTTTCTTCTTGGTGAATTTTTGGAACTTCTTCACAAGCATAGCAAGTTCCCTTCCAATGTCTTCAGGATCATCCGAACTGCTGACATATTCTTCTTCAGATGAGGAGACAGCTTTTGCCTTCAAGGCACGAGTTCGCCCATAGTTTGGACCGTAGATATCTCTTTTCTCAGAAAGCTGAAACTCATGTGTGTTGAGCCTCTCAAGTATGTCAGACGGATCGAGTGTCTTGAAATCAGGACGTTCTTGAATCATCAGGGCTAGGATGTCAAACGAACTATCAAGTGATCTCAGTAGTGTCTTGACGACTTCTTGTTTGGTGATCTCAGTAGCGCCGAGGGCTTGAAGCTCATTTGTGATGTCAATGAGTCGGTCAAATGTGAGCTGGACATTCTCATTGTCATTTCGCTTGAAGCGGTTGAAGAGGTTGCGAAGGACATTGATTCTCTGATCTCTCTGGGTTGAGACGCCTTCATTGACCTTGGAGATCCAGTCCCAGACCAGCTTAGATGTTTCCAAAGCACTCACACGGCCATACTATCCTTTGGTCAGATGACCACGGATGGTATTCTTGGTAGTAGAGTCTAGTTGAACGAACTTCTTGACATCAGCAGCAGTGACACCTTCTCCAGCCTTGGGAACGCTGTTCTTGACGACATACCATAGGTCGACGTCAATGGCTTCAAGATGCATGCGCATCTTATTCTTCCAGTAGGGATATTCAGTTCCATCGAAGACGGGGCACGCAGCGGAGACTTTAATTATCCCTGCAGTCGACATAGCTAAAACTCCAGGTGGTTAAACCGAATCAAACAGAACAAGGGAGCACCTTGCTCTGATACCAATTGAAAGTGCGTTATATCGACTAGAGGGGGGGTGAATAGGCGATTTTTATGAAAGTCTTCAGAACGTGGGAGTTATGAAGACAAATGATAGAAATAAACCTATTACCCTGCTGCGGAAGGTAGACTACACTAGGCAAGCCATAGTCAAGTATTCAATAGAGTGAAAGCACAATGACTAATAGCAGCAATGTAGTAAGGATCAGGTAGGAAGATATTGTGAACCCACACAGAACATGCAGTCACTCAGTGAAGGCAAAAGATAGTGCAAACATACAATGACTTCACAAGGAGTAACAGTAAGTAAAGGGAAGGGAAGATGAAACCAGTGACTCGCTGAAGACAATGATTTGTTGGACCAGTTCCAGTTGTTGTGACAACTGTACGTCTGGTTAGGGCGGCTAGGTATTTAAACCTTAGGACACACAGTCCCGGACACCCAGTCCTGAACACGCAGCTCAGGACACCCAGTCCTCATCGTATTCCCCTTGAGCTAAGGTCACACAGACCTCGCCCAATCACTCTGGTAAGTCTTCAAGGTAGACTCCCAAACCTTCACAGACTTCGTTCACCGGCAATCCACAATGTCTCTTGGATGCTCAGAACGCGATGCCTAACCGGCTGGAGGATGCACAGTCCTCAAGTGTAATAAGTCTTCAGATCACACAGACAAAAGACTTAAGTGATGCCTAATTCTCTTTGGCTCTGGGTGGTTAGGGCTTTATCCTCACAAGGAATTCTCTCTCAAAGGCTTTGAGGTGGGTTGCTCTCAAACGACAAAAGCCGTACTCTGAATCTGAGCAACCAACCGTTTATGGTTGTAGGGGGTGGGCTATTTATAGCCACTTGGCAACCCGACCTGATTTGTCCGAAATGACCCTGGGTCACTAAGGAACTGACACGTGTTCCAACGGTCAGATTTCAAACTCACACGGAAACTTTACTTGGGCTTCAAGCAAACGCCCGACTCTGGACAAGATTCGCTCTCAAAGTCTTCACTCGAAGACATAGGTTTTGTTTAAGCATCACTTCAGTCATTCTGACTGGTTCTCTTGGACCCCACTTAACAGTACGGTGGTTCCTATGACTCAATACAGAAGAAAGAGAACTACGAAAGATCTAAGTCTTCGAGCTCCATAGGCTTCATGTGGTGTCTTCTCTTGTCATAGTCTTCAATGTGAATATCTTCATATACCACCTTTGACTTCAATGTCTTCATACATTTTTAGGGGTCATCTCTGGTAGGAAAACCGAATCAATGAGGGACTTCTACCTGTGTTATCCTGCAATTCTCACAAACACATTAGTCCCTCAACTAGGTTTGTCGTCAATACTCCGAAACCAACTAGGGGTGGCACTAGATGCACTTACATGGGGTGTTACCATCTTTATGCTAGGAGCGTCATCAGAATTGCACCACCCCTTATGAAATTCTTGACGCAGTAATACTTCTTGCCATCATTGTTCATTCCTCGGTTCCGTGTTATTGTAACCGGAATGCCGACAAGTGTACTGTGATGTGCGAAATCAGTACTCCTAGCAACTCCATTGCTTGGTAGTTAATGGGCAACCCCCTCATTCTTAGTGTACTGGTTATTAAATCATCATCCTAAGATTGATCGTGCTACATAGTCCTTATTTCTGGTGCACTCTTCGATCAATGAGTTAGGATTTTGTCAAACCCTTGCTCTGTTGATCATATCATCTTGCCCTAAAAAGCAAAATTGTTCTCGAGCTTAGTAACATATCGGTGGCTCGTGATTTTCCGAAAGTCTTCTCGGGAGTATAACCAGGTTGTCACCTGACCGCCATGTTGAGTTCGTGATCAAGTTGGTTTCTTATAAACCACCCCTTCTCCAAGAATCCGTGTTGGATACCCCTGAGCTAGTTGGTTAAGCCAAAAAACAACTTGGAGAGTTGGAAGATAAAAGCTTGTCTCACTTAGTTCATTTTAAGGGATATCTGTTAGTGTGTGTGTGTGTGTGTTGAAGAAAGATTATATCTTCATCGATTGGTCCTCATGATCAGTTGTTGGATCTATTGCCTTGTCAAAACTTTGACTAGAGTATGGGCTATCGTCAAGTCAAATCAAAACCAACGATGCTCATAATGTTGTCTTACTTGTGGTTGATCCCTCAAGCATACACCATTACATCTTTCGGTCTAACCAATGCTATCACCGTGTTCACATGATGGTGGAAGTCCAGTGATATGGAAATTTTGATGAGTTGATGTTGAGCCCATCAGCAGCATCTTGTCTCCCCCATGATTCATGTGGAACATTAAAGCTAGCATTGGAAACTCTTATAAGCATTATCTTCGTGTCCCGTTCATGAAATACATGTTTGGTGTAAGAAGTGACTTCCTCTACTTCATGCACATTTGATGCATGTCGCCGTCATGAATTCGATAAAGTTTGTTTTTGCTTCCTCTGGAATCGTCCCAAGTTAGTCACGCATGTGCGAAGTATTCCATGGTTTGATAGGCTCGCTACCTCCACTCCAGGTGTAATCCCTAGCACGCCAAGCCACTGATTGATTTGTTCAAGGAGAAGAAGTTCCTTCTTAAGAGCAAGACTTATACAAGGATTTCGATATCCTCGATGATGGTTCCCCACCTGAACTCGGTAGTGTTTTATTGTAAGACTACTATGTGTTCATGCTTGTCTTGGACAACATGTTCACATGTGTGTAGCAGAACCAGCTCATGTTTTGGAGCTTGCTATCGTAGTTCATTTCCTGAGAATCTCGCAACATCATCTCGTTGGTTTGTGTTGCAAACTTCCTTTTCAGACATGCCGAGTCTGGAATAACCTGACACCAACCACATCTGAATCTCAGGCAGTCATGATGGTTGGAACACACTCCAAGAACTATAGTATTGGTCTCTCTGTAACCGGTAAAGTGGATGTCGTGGCCAACTGAGGGAGTCCTGGATTAGGGGGTGTTCGGGTAGCCGGACTATACCTTCAGCCGGACTCCAGGACTATGAAGATACAAGATTTAAGACTTCGTCCCGTGTCCGGATGGGACTTTCCTTGGCGTGGAAGGCAAGCTTGGCGATGCGGATATTCAAGATCTCCTACCATTGTAACCGACTCTGTGTAACCCTAACCCTATCCGGTGTCTATATAAACCGGAGGGTTCTAGTCCATAGGACAACTTCATCATACAACAATCATACCATAGGCTAGATTCTAGGGTTTAGACTCCTTGATCTCGTGGTAGATCTACTCTTGTACTACCCATATCATCAATATTAATCAAGCAGGAGTAGGGTTTTACCTCCATCGAGAGGGCCCGAACCTGGGTAAAAACATCGTGTCCCTTGTCTCCTGTTACCATCCGCCTAGACGCACAGTTCGGGACCCCCTACCCGAGATCCGCCGGTTTTGACACCGACATTGGTGCTTTCATTGAGAGTTCCTCTGTGTCGTCACTTTTGGGCTCGATGGCTCCTTTGATCATCAACGACGATGCGGTCCAGGGTGAGACTTTTCTCCCCGAACAGATCTTCGTCTTCGGCGGCTTCGCACTGCGGGCCAATTCGCTTGGCCACCTGGAGCAGATCGAAAGCTATGCCCCTGGCCATCAGGTCAGATTTGGAAGCTTAATCTACACGATAGACACCCGCGGGGATTTGATCTTCGATGGGTTCAAGCCACAGCTGAGCGCGCCGCACTGTGTCGAGAGGCATGATCTAGCTCTGCCGCCGAACAGTGCCCTGGAGGCCGCACAAGCACCGGTTCCGACCCTTTATTCCGAGCCTATTGCGCCAATCGAGGATGAGCGGTTGGACGTCACCTCGGGGGCTACGATCTCAAAGGCGATCGAGCCGAACGTGAGCCCCGCGTTCCGCACGGCCCGTGACTCCAAGGAGCCGGATTCGTCTCCGAACTCCGAACCCCCCGCGCCCCTGCCGATCGAATCCAATTGGGCGCCGATAATGGAGTTCACCGTCGCAGACATCTTTCAGCACTCGCCTTATGGCGACATCCTGAATTCTCTAAAGTCTCTCTCTTTATCAGGAGAGCCCTGGCCGGACTACGGTCAGCGAGGATGGGATACGGACGATGAGGAAATTCAAAGCCCACCCACCACCCACTTGGTAGCCACTGTCGACAATTCAAACGACGTGCTCAACTTCGACTCCGCAGACATCGACAGCATGGACAACGATGCAGGAGATACAGATGAGCCAACGCCCATAGGGCATTGGACAGCCACCCCATCTCACGATGTGTACATGGTGGATACCCCTAAAGGAAACGGCAACGAGGAAAAAAGGGATGGAACGGGGGACCGATCCCTCGAAAAGCAATCAAAGCGTCGGCGTAAACGCCGACCCAAGCCCCGCCTCGACAAAGACCCAGCCATAGAGCAGGATGAGCCGATAGACGACGAGCAGGCCTTAGAGCAACCGTCCGAACAGGGCAACACGGATAGAGAAACCGAACATCCCTCCCCCGGAGAAAATGGCACTCCGGACGACCTTATGCCGGATAAACCCACGAAGCAGAAGAATCTCCACAAGAGGCTCGTTGCAATAGCACGCAGCCTGAAAAAGTAGAAGCGGAAGCTAAAAACGGCGGAAGATGCACTCAAGATCCGATGGAGCAAAGTAATCAATACCGCAGATAAATACGGCGACAGTCGCCGCATTAAAAGCTATCCGAAGAGAAGGCTACTGCCTGAATTCGATGAAGAGGCCCTAGAGCCCTCGCATTCCAAAAATAAGAAAGCCAAACGGTCGGATAGACGACCCCATGGCCAGCACAAAGTGGCAAGTGGCGCCACACTTAAATCGGCAGGCGATCCACTTAAGGATTCGCATCAGGGCCCAGTCAGGTCCATTTACGGGCCAAGAAAGCAAGCTCTCGTAAGCAATGCAATAAAGCCATCATCAGAATCCGGCACACCCAAATACAGGGGCGCCTCACACCCCCTATGTTTCACCGATGAGGTCCTGGACCATGAATTTCCAGAGGGATTCAAACCCGTAAACATAGAGGCATATGATGGAACAACAGACCCTGGAGTCTGGATCGAGGATTATATCCTCCACATACATATGGCTAGAGGAGATGACCTCCACGCCATAAAATACTTACCCCTTAAGCTTAAAGGGCCAGCCCGACATTGGCTTAAAAGCCTTCCTGAAAACATAATTGGAAGTTGGGAAGAACTCGAGGACGCTTTCCAAGCAAATTTTCAAGGGACCTATGTCCGCCCTCCGGATGCAGACGATCTTAGTCACATAACTCAACAGCCCGGAGAATCAGCTCGGCGATTCTAGAATAGATTCCTCACTAAAAAGAATCAGATAGTCGACTGTCCGGACGCCGAAGCCTTAGCATCTTTCAGGCATAACGTCCGAGACGAATGGCTCGCCAGACACCTCAGCCAAGAAAAGCCAAGAACAATGGCCGCACTAACAAGCCTCATAACCCGCTTTTGTGCAGGAGAGGACAGCTGGTTGGCAAGATGCAGCCCCAGCGACCCAAGTACATCCAAAACTAGGGATGGAAATGGAAAACCGCGACGCAACAAGGACCGTCGCCGGACTAAGGAAAAAAGTCCGAAGAGCACGGCAGTCAACGCCGGATTCAAGAGCTCACGACAGAATCAGACAAAGCCACCCCTCCAGGATAACAGGGATGATCCATCCAACTTAAACAAAATCCTGGACAGGATATGTCAAATACACAGTACTCCCGGTAAGCCTGCTAACCATACCCACAGAGATTGTTGGGTTTTCAAACAATCCGGCAAACTCAACGCCAAACACAAGGGGTTCGACACACCAAGCAAAGACGAGGACGAACCCCAAAAGCAGAGCACCAGGAAACAAAAGAACTTCCCACAAGAAGTAAAAACAGTAAACTTACTTCACATAAAAAAACGTGCGGCGCCCATAACGGTACGCACCACACGACCTATCACAAAGGGGTCCCGCCATTGGTTGTCAAAACCAATCATCTTCGATCAGCTGGATTATTCTAGAAGTATCAGGAACGCAGGCTGGACTGCCTTGGTACTCGATCCAATAATTGGCAAACTCCAGTTTTCAAATGTCCTTATGGACGGCGGCAGTGGACTAAACCTGATATATCAGGACACAATCCGCCACATGGGGATAGACCCAGCAAGAATCCGCCGCAGCAAAACCGCCTTTTAAGGGGTCACGCCTGGTCCGGACACCCATTGCATGGGTTTTCTCCGGCTCGAAGTTATATTCGGCTCTTCCGATAAGTTCCACCGCGAAAAGCTGACCTTCCACATCGTCCCATTCTCCAGTCGCTATCAAGCACTACTGGGACGCGAAGCTTTCGCCCGCTTTAACGCAATACCGCATTATGCATCTCTAACGCTTAAGATGCCCGGTCCACGAGGCATCATCTCTTTAAAGGGGAAGCATTGATGTGCCCCTCCCCCAAGCGGAGGACTGTGCGGCCGCTTTGACAGCCCCACAGTAAAATGGCTTCACCGGCCAAAAATTTCGGAATAGGTCATTAAAGACCACGAACGCGGATAGACGAGTTCGGTACAAAATCATCATTGATGCAGGCTTAGTGGCCATATACCCCCGCACTAGGGGCTCCGTACATATACAATAAGAGACAATAAAGCTCAGTTCTATATATTTTCCTTTATACTTTGCTTATTTCAAACTTTTGTTCGACACGACCCATTTTCAGCTCAGTTCCTCTCTTTCGCAGATGAACGTCGTGCGGCGCCCGTCCAGGATACGGCACAACGGAGACACAGGCGCAGACGTGCAGTAGGGACCCGTCCTAAGGATTCTTTTTAGATTAAGACCCTGCGTAAACCTTTTTTACTATCTCTTGTTGCTACATATCCCCTGGTTTTCTCTGATATAACCAAGGAGGAGGCTGGCGTCTTGGCATGTGGCCACGTCAGAATTTTTGCGCGTACCTGGACATTAGGGGCTTTTTAATAAAGAGTGTTGTTTTGCCCGCACTCATAAAGACCGAACACCTTAGGGAGTGTTCGGCGTCGCGGGTTTTGGCATTATATGCATCAGCTCCGAATCATGTCTTTGGTCAAATGTTGGGTTTTCCGGCTCCTGAGTTCGGCTACCTTACGTTCCGCTCTATCGGCTAAGGTAGCACCAGGAGAACTACTGCGATTGTGCCCCGGTTAGGCCGGGCGAGCGCCTCAGTAGAGAAAGCCGAAAACTGACTGTCATGATGTGGCGTGAGACTGGTCAGCCACCCGATGACCTATCGGAATCTATAGGATTCCTCTGTTTTAACGAAGGGCCGTTTCCCGGCCAGGCACATACGCGCCCCGAACTCGGGCGAGCGCAGTCGCCACCAAGGGGCCACCTAAATAGTCCCACTGTCAAGCTCCTATGGCTAAGTGAAAGTGTTAAAGCATTATAGTCCGGTTGCCTGGCCCGCTGCGCTATCACCTCCTTTGTAGGACCAAGACGTTGGGTTAAGTGTGAAAATGCGTCTTCTGCGAGCACCCCCGCACTATGTGCGTGGGGGCTGAAGCCAACAACTGCCATCTTTCAGATTATATATATATATATATATATATATATATATATATATATCTTAAAACGGCCGCACAGGAGGTGTTCCCAATACTTGAAGGCCCAAGTATAAAAGGCCACTACAATTTATCAAAATAATGCTTTATAATTACATATACTATCATAACATAGCATCCTTCGAGCACTGCGTCTCTATTACATGAGCGCCTTCAAGGACTTCCTGAAAATAGTGCTCGGAGGGTACTCAGCTTTTGTCCGAATCTCGGGACGCAACAACGGTGGTCTCCATCTCTGCCCAGTATGTCTTGACACGGGCAAGAGCCATCCGTGCGCCCTCTATGCATGTTGACCTCTTCATCGCATTGATACGCGGCACCGCGTCAAGGAATTGCTGCACCAAACTAAAATAACTCTTCGGCTCCGATCTCCCAGGCCACAGATGACCCATGATGTACTTCATGGCGAGTCCAGACAATCTATTCAGTTCAGCCCATTGAGCCAGGCGATCGTCCACTGCCAGTGGACGCTCTGGATTGTGGAACTGTGACCGGAAAAGCTTTTCCACTTCGCGATCTTTTAGATCTCGAAAGTGTTCGGTCGCATCAGCAGCACTTGCTGCCAAATCCAGATAGGTGTCCTCCACAATCCATATCCGGTCCAATGGAGCAAACTTCGGATCGAAAAACTTCCTCCGCAGCATAAAGGGCTTTCCAGCCGCAATTTGTTCGGCCTGACGCAGCTCCTCCTTCGCAGCTCTCATCGCAGAGCGAGCGTCCTTGGCATCGGCAACGGCCTTCTCTAAGTCCGTCTGTCTCGCTCGGTCTTCTTTCTCAAGAAGTTTGCAACAGTCTGCAGCGCTCTTTAACTTCTCGGCCATCTCGGCCATCTCTTCTGTGCTTCGGCAGTGAGCAGCCTGTTCGGCTCTCAGCTCTTCAAGGGCCTTCTCGGCAGCCGCATCGCTTTTTCTGGCTTGCTCCTTAGCTCGGGCAAGTTCTGCCCTAAGATTCTCCATGGGGGCCGTACCATCTGCGTCAAGCACACACATTGTAAGACACTGGCATGAAGCTCCTCTTACCTGATGCCGCCCGAGGAATTACATACCTTGAGCCTCATCAAGCCGCTTGTTGACAAGCGCGATGTCGGCATCTGCCACGTCCAGTTGCCGCTTTAGTTCGGCCAAATCATTAGTTCGGCTTGATTCCGGACACCTCGCCACCTACATTCAAAGGCGACATCTTAGACCTGGGATTATGATCCTCTGCGTGCCGTCATTTCTTGACAACGCGCAGAGTCTCAGGGGCTACTATCTACACAGGGCGCATCTTGTTTTATGCGCAACTGACGAAGAAGTACATTATCAAACGTACCTCAAAACCCGTCAGCAAACTTCTGACGGCCTCATGCAATCCGCTTTCCGCGGACGAAATCCTTCCAATCACCGTACCCATCAATGCATGGTGCTCCTCTGAGATAGAAGCTCGCCCCAGCAGAATCATCAGCTCCTCCGACCGCGCACCGGACGGTGCCGGGCTCGTCCTATGACCTCCATCGAAGGCCGGACACGGAGAACCTTGGGGGACATATGGCTACCTTCCACCCCTGCCGGATTCGGAGAAACCCTCTGTGACGACACCTCAGGGTCGCCCGCCTTGCCAGGCGGTACGGCAGGGGGAGGCGTTCCACTCTCCATCATCTCCGTAAGAAGATCCCCCGAAGACGAGCTCTGCTGAGAAGGGCTAAGGTCCGAGCTACAAAGTAAAATTTCAGTTAATCTTCTCAGATAAAAAGCAAGGATTTCTCTCATCCCTCTAAAGGAAAATCTTTCTCTACTTACGGCTCACTGGAGGGCTGATCCCTTTGAGGGCGTAGTTCGGCCGAGGATCTCCCCGGCGTCGGACCCTCTGACGAGGACTTTCCCCCTCGCTTTGAGGCCATGGTCTCCGGGTCGTCAGAGGCGGCCCTCTTCTTCCCCTTAGGAGAGGAATTGTTGGTTCCTCCCTTCGGAGCAGCCTCCTTCGAGGAGGCCATAGTTTCATTGTCCTCCCCCTCACTTCCCTCCAAAGGCACGATCTTCAACATCCTGACTAGCACGGGATCCGGCCTGGTCTCAGGAAGGGGAGCCGGACACCTGATCAGCTTTGCCTTCGCTATCCACTCCTGTTTAAAAGGACAGCTCTTTTAGGGGCGAATTTATGAAAATTTTATGGATAGCGAGTCCGGGCACAAGGTTACTTACTTGAGTATCCGGGCGATTGCAGCTTAAACCTGCGTCCTCGGTCAAATCCGGACACATTGCTTGTGATCCGAAGAACATTTTATACATCTCCATGGGCGTTGCGCCCATAAAATGCAGGAGAGCTCGTGGTCCCTCCGGATTAAACTCCCACAGATGAAGGGAGCGACATTTGCCGGGAAGTGTTCGGCGAATCAGCATGACCTGTGTCACCTTGACCAGGCTGAGGTCTCTTTCTAAGAGATCCCTGATGCGGCCCTGCAACAAGGGCACGTCTTTGGATAACCCCCAATCTAATCCTTTGTTGACACATGACGCTAGCCGTGATGGGGGACCCGAGCGAAAGCAGGAGGCGCCACCCACTTGGCGCTCCTGGGAGCGGTGATGTAGAACCACTCTCGTTGCCACAAGCTGAGCTCCTCTTGAAAGGAGCCCTCGGGCCATGGAGCATCAGCATTCTTACTTATGACAGCGCCTCCGCACTCTGCGTGCCGTCCCTCGATCATCTTCGGCTCCACTCCAAAAGTCTTGAGCCATAATCCGAAGTGAGGAGTAACACGGAGGAACGCTTCGCACACAACGATGAATGAGGAAATGTGGAGGATGGACTCCGGAGCTAATTCATGAAATTTCAGCCCGTAATAAAACAGCAGCCCCCTCACAAAGGGATCCATCAGGAAGCCTAACCTCCGAAGGAAGTGAGACATGAACACTACGCTCTCACCGGGCTGGGGACTGGGAATAGCCTGCCTTTGAGCAGGCAACCTATGCGAAATTTCGGCGGTCAAGAACTTAGCCTCTCTCAACTTTAGCACATCCTCCTCCATGATGGAGGAGGGCATCCATCGGCCTTGAAGGTCGGAACCGGACATTGTCGAAGGTCCGAAGCTCCTGGAATCTGGAGCCTAGGGTGTTGGAACTCGAGGCGACGGGCGAACTTGTTTTGAGATTGGGGAAAAGGAGTAAGGCCCTGGTCTCTTTATAAGAGGTTGAATACCAGGAGCCCTCCCCGTAACCGTTTGGGACTCGCCTTTAATCGAGAAGACATGGGTTACCCACGTCCGTATTGATGAGAATCCCGTAAAAGGGGGGGACACGATCTCTGCTTTGACAAGACATGCCAAGGAAACCGCCTCGCTAAACGTGCTGAGGTGGAAAAGTAAAAACGATTCGAGTAAAGGACTTGGCCGTAGTGTGATGTCACGCTGCGGAATACGTCAGCAGATTAGATTTGTGTTGATATTATTCTCTCTATGGCAATATGTGGAAACTTATTTTGCAGAGCCAGACACTATCCTTGGTGTCTAAAATCTTCTTGAAGGACTTGGAGGAGGAACCCGCCTTGCAATGCCGAAGACAATCTGTGCACCGGACTCATCGTCATTGAATCCTGGTTCAGGGGCTACTGAGGGAGTCCTGGATTAGGGGGTGTTCGGGTAGCCGGACTATACCTTCAGCCGGACTCCAGGACTATGAAGATACAAGATTGAAGACTTCGTCCCGTGTCTGGATGGGACTTTCCTTGGCGTGGAAGGCAAGCTTGGCGATGCGGATATTCAAGATTTCCTACCATTGTAACCGACTCTGTGTAACCCTAACCCTATCCGGTGTCTATATAAACCGGAGGGTTCTAGTCCGTAGGACAACTTCATCATACAACAATCATACCATAGGCTAGCTTCTAGGGTTTAGCCTCCTTGATCTCGTGGTAGATCTACTCTTGTACTACCCATATCATCAATATTAATCAAGCAGGAGTAGGGTTTTACCTCCATCGAGAGGGCTCGAACCTGGGTAAAAACATCGTGTCCCTTGTCTCCTGTTACCATCCGCCTAGACACACAGTTCGGGACCCCCTACCCAAGATCCGCCGGTTTTGACACCGACAACACACCCAGCCGGAAGACCTATTATTGTAGTATCTTGATTGAGGAAGTTGGCCACCTCCCCACAAGGATTCCGTAGAATTTACTTCCATAGTTGTTCCTTATGGATTCTTGTGCTCCCGAAGTCCGACCTTTTAATTGATGTTCTAGATACCAAACCATATCTATAAATGGGTTACGCTAGCACATCAAGGAGAACATTAGAAGCGGAGTGCTAGATGTCTCTCGGTCGATCATCCAGATTTGCTTCTTTGGCATTGCTAAGGAAAAATCTAAGGAAGTGTTGTCTTCTTTTGCATCTGCATCCTCCATCACCGTTCAAAATGGTAGTATGATGTGTTGCCAGGATCCTCGACATGGATGTTGGTAAGACCTTGATGGGTATGGAAATGCCTAAGTTCCTGAGAGCACGCGCAAGAAAAATCATCCATTGCGTTGTCTTCAACAAGGTAGTCCACATCATCCATTCTAGCTGAGTGTGCCATTCTTTCGAACCCCTTCCAACGATCGATTGTGATTACCTCAGGCTGGTATAAAGAGTTTCAATGATCTTTGTATCAAAGTAATTCTTTTTGCCACTTAAGGGAATAGTTCCTTGAGTCACCTTTTCCAAAGTGCCCAGTTACGGGATCATGGCAATTATTTCCTCGCCACCTTGACACCATCCACCATCTTTCTAAGCGTGGGATTGTTGCCCACCAAATCAAACCCCGTCGCTTGTTCTTCCATCCTTCTCGATGTGTTTCGTGTCTCAGCTCGAGAGATATTTCAATGTCTCACTCAATGAGTGATCCTGAGTTGTTCGATCTTCGAGAAGATCGATCCCTCTGGAGTTTTCCCTTTCCTCTCATTGTCATGTTAGTTGGAGTTCCGAGAGCAAGACATCGAGACAAAGATGGTGATCATGTCAACGTTCTTAGAAGTGCAACTTGGATCATGGAGATCGTGTTAGCTTGTGTCCCTCTGTCTTCTTACCTGACGACTTGAATCTCGGGACGAGATTCTTGTTTAGTAGGGGTGAGCTGTCACAGCCCTAGAGTTTGCTTGTAACTTGTGGCATTTCATCCATGCATCATGTTTAAATTTATTTGAAAGTTGAAATGGGGACTGCTAAACCCTAGTAGCAAATGAAATTCAACTAGGTTCAACTTAAATCTTTTCAATGAACACAAATGCCCAAATAATTCTAGAAGTGGTTGAGGGCTGTTGGAAATATTTCCAAATGTGCCCACAAGTCATTTCAGGAATTTTGGAAATGAATTAGTATTTTTATTAATTCAAAACAGAGGAATAAAATAGAAAACAGGAACCAAAACACAAAAAAAGGGAAGAACCTCACCTGTAGCTTACCTAGCGCCCAGTTGGCCCAGCACTGTTGGAGGCCCAGCCCACCTGGCGACTTGCCAGTCGTCCTCAACCTTTGCCAGTAGGCAGAGGCGAAGGTGGGCATGGCGCGCGCTGAGGCCGCCACCTCCTCCCTGCCTGCTTCACCCTCCCCGGCCCTTCCATCGAAGCCACGGAGACGCCCCGAGACCCCTCTCTCCTCCCCCTCACTCGCTCCTCTCTCTCCCCTCCCCTGTCTTGCTCTCTTCCCCACCACCGAGCGTGCCCGTCGTCGCCGCTCGCTGCCATGGCGTCCACCGGCCACCCCTCGACCCCTCTCCGTCTCCGAGAGCTCCGCCATCGTCTACTACATCTCCTCGACGACGGAAGCAAGCCCGGATGCCCGGAAGCGTCGCCATCAAGCTCGTCCCCGCCGCCTTTGCCCGAAGATCGCTGCCGCCGTTCTGTCATCACCAAGCCGTCCCCGAGCCCACTTAGCGTCTCATCCGACTCCTCGTGAGCTCCTCTTCCCCTCCCCTCACTCTGTGCACTCGATTTCGTAACCTAGCTAGCTGCCCCGCCGGACCCGAGAGCTCACCACCGCCGGACCTCACGCCGCCGTGGCCAGAGCCCGTTTCCGTCGCTCTTGAGTATGCGGAAGTGCTCCTAGCATCTCTAGGGAGCTAAACCGCAGCCCATCCTGCTCCCTAGTGCACCGCAGCACCGCGCCCGCACGCACCCGAGCTTCGGCCGCCGCCGTTGCACGCCGCCCCAGCACCCGCAGCTGCCACCGTCCGACGCGCCTCGTCGCGCTGGTCCCGCAGAACCCATTCGCACGACCTCTCATCACCGGAAACGGCCGGACGAGGACCTCTGTCGTGTCCTTCTTAGCACCGGCGGCTAATCGCCGGTTAGCCGACATGGACGTCATTAGATTAGGGGCTAACTAACCCTATTAGTTTAACACTAGACACAGATAGTGGGACCCGCTTTGTTAGTTTACTGGATAACAAAAATTATTAGATTACTTAATAAAACCAGCGGGACCCACGCGTCAGAATTGACCTGCTGACGTGGTCGTTGACCAGGCACACATGTCAGCGACTCTAACCAGTCCTGTGTCACTGACCAGTGGGCTCCACTAGTCAGGTTTGACCTGGATGGCGCCTGTTGACCTGCTGAGGTCAGCATGACGTAATGCTGATGCAATAATGTCTATTCAAGAAATTCCAGAAAACAGTTTAAACTTCTAAAAATCATAGAAATTCAACCGTAACTCCAAATGGAATAATTTATATATGAAAAATTATCATAAAAATTCAAGGAATCCATCTGTACCATTTTCATGCATGTTTAAGCAACTTAACCTTGCTGTTTAGTGCAAAACATGATAAGGCACTATTTAAATTCATAGTTTGAGTTTGAAGTTGAACCTTTTGTTCAAAATGACTCAAACCACCCTGGTTATAGTTGCATTAGGCCAACACACACATATTGCCATGTCATGGTCATGCATCATATTGTTGCATTGCATTGATTGTATTCTTCCTTGTTTGCCGGTAATTGCCCCCTCTCAGTAGACGTTGTTTCCAACGACGTGATCGATGACACCGATGAAGAGCTATTCTATCTTCAAAAGTGCCAGGCAAGCAAAAACCCCTTGGTCATTCCGATACAATCCCACTCTCTCGCACCTGCTCTCTTTTACTCCATTAGGATAACAACGTTTCAACTGTTACATGTTGCGGTAGGTGAACCCCTTTCCTCTGCATGACCTGTCATTGCCACAGTAAATAGATGAAACCCACTAGCATGAGTAGGAGTTGTTTGAGCCCTGATGTGCCTACTCATTCATGTTTGTTTGTCATGCCTACTACTGCTTAGAGTTGAGTCAGGTCTAATTCATCGGGGATGAATTGGAATGTGGTGAACATGTCCTACTGTTGAGAGCTAAGTGTGTGAACACGATTTGGTAAAGGTAGCGGTGAGAGGCCATGTAGGAGTACATGGTGGGTTGTCTCATTGCAGCCGTCCCTAGGAACTGAGTTCTGTGTTTGTGATCCATGAACAGCTACTACCACGCATTGGAATGCTTAAGTGCCCCTCTCGACTTATTAATCAACTTGATCTCTGTCCAGGAGTTGCAACTAGTTTCTGGTGTTTGTAGGTAGTGTTAGTAGTCTACCAAGTGGCACCCCGTACAGGTGGGCTTGGGACAGACTAGGCACAGTGGCACGGTGTACCAAGTGGCACCCGGATGGTGGGCTTGGGAACCCTGCACACATCATTTGGGGCCGTGAGCGACACCCCGGCCGGATCTCCTTGCGGATGGAACCCGAATAGGTGATAAACCTGGACTAGAGACTTGTTGGTTAGTTAGGTCGTGGCCGACTCCCTCACCCAGCTTCCGCTTGAAGGTTGCCGAGGTACAGGACGTGTACAGGGCGATAAGTGGCGAGAGCGTGTGTGAAGAAGTACACCCCTGCAGGGTTATCATTATCTATTCGAATAGCCGGATTCCTCGGATATGGAAACTTGGACCCCTTGCATAGTTCATAGACAAGTGAAAGTGGATACTCTAAAATAAGCAAGATAAGTGTGAGTGCTATGGATGGCGTTCTCGCAGGGAGACGAGAGCGGATCCATAGTGGTGTATTGGTATGGTGAATTTGTGGACTCGTGTGCGCCACCTCAAAAGAGTTACTTGTAGTCGTAGTTCAGGTTAGCCACTGAGTCAAAGCTGGCTTGCTGCAGTCAAACTCCACCACCCCTTTGTTGATACTGATGCATATGTAGCTAGTTCTGATGTAAGTCTTGCTGGGTACATTTGTACTCACGTTTGCTTAATTTATGTTTTTGCAGAGATACTTCAGTCTCGCTAGTAGTTCCGCTTGGACTTAGACATTTAGCTTGTTACCTCAGCTACGATCTTGTGCCTCGGCAGGATCTTGTAGATAGTCAGGCTTCTCAGCCTTTTTCATTTATAGATGTCTGTACTCAGACATGTTAAGCTTCAGCTTGTGCTTTGTTTGTATGCTATGATTGTTGGGTCATGAGACCCATGTTTGTAATATCTCGCTCCTCGGAACCTAATGAATAAATACTTGAGTCGTAGAGTTATGTTGTGATGCCATGTTGTATTTACACATATCGAGCATATTGTGTGTATGATTGAAATGCTTGGTATGTGTGGGATCCGACAACCTCGTTGTTTATCCTTGGTAGCCTCTCTTAAGGGGAAATGTAGTCTTGTGCTTCCATGGGCCATAGTAGTCCGCTACAGCCCGGTTCACCGGAGTCCTGCTAGCCCAGCACTACTGCTCCGGAACACTTGACTGGCCGGCATGTGTTTCACTTTGTTCCTGTGTCTGTCCCTTCGGGGAAATGTCACGCGGTGACATCTGGAGTCCTACCTAGCCTGCTATAGCCCGAGTTACCGGAGTCCTGTTAGCCCAGTGCTACAGCCCGGATTCGCACGCTGCTGACCAACATGCTCGAAGTTGATTCATGTCGGCCCGGGTTCTCTGTAAGTTAGTGCCACTTTGGGTTCACAACTAGTCATGTCGGCCCGGGTTCTCTGTCATATGGATGCTAGCGACACTATCATATACGTGAGCCAAAAGGCGCAAATGGTCCCGGGCCATGGTAAGGCTACACCCGTGGGAATACCGTGCGTGAGGCCGTAAAGTGATATGAGGTGTTACAGGCTAGATCGGTGTGACTTAGAATCGGGGTCCTGACAACAAATCACCCATTGATCAGGTCCAAGATCTTCAGGCACCACCTCTGCCATTCCAACCCATTGTTGCTCTAACAGTTCGGTGACAAGATTATAATGGTGCTCCTGCTAGCTCTGTCAGGAGTCGAGCGACATCACGTTCTTCACGCTCCAACATGCCCTCTACGGCGATAGAGGAGATGGTGCGAGCACAAATGATGCTAGACTTCCCTCCAGTAGCTGACACGATGGAGAAGTGGAGATCCACTATTCGGAGCTTGATCGAGTTTGCTGATGCAAACAGACCCAGTTGGCAGAACCTTTGTGGTGCCCACCAACTGTGCCCACGGCTCAAACTGATGGCCGTGCGGAAGGCGGTGCACCAACAGTGCAATCACCTCCACGGCAACAACCCTAGCAGCAGCACAGGCAATCGCATCGGACTTCGTGGGACGCGCAGCCCGACGACGTGTTGATGGCCTCCTCAGACCCGCGGATGTAGCAAGACCAGTGACAAGTGCTACGGGAGAGGCAGGCGGAAGATGCTCGCATGAAAGGATCGAGAAGAGGTGTCTAGAGGGGGTGAATAGACTCTTAGCAAGAAAAGTTGCAGTTTTTAATTTCTGTAAGTTGGGGAGTTTTGGCACAGGTTTAAACATTCACAATACATATCAAGCAAGCATGACAAGAGTATATGAGCAGTGGAAAGTAAATAATGCAAGTTGCAAGAATGTAAAGGGATGGAATTGGAGTGTGCAAATGCAATTGGAGACACGGAGATTTTTGGTGTGGTCCCGATAGGTGGTGCTATCATACATCCACGTTGATGGTGACTTCAACCCATGAAGGGTAACGGTTGCGCGAGTCCACGGAGGGCTCCACCCACGAAGGCTCCACGAAGAAGCAACCTTGTCTTTCCCACCATGGCCATCGCCCACGAAGGACTTGCCTCACTAGGGTAGATCTTCATGAAGTAGGCGATATCCTTGCCCGTACAAACTCCTTGGTTCAACTCCACAATCTTGACGGAGGCTCCCAAGTGTCACCTAACCAATCTAGGAGACACCACTCTCCAAAAGGTAATAGATGGTGTGTTGATGATGAACTCCTTGCTCTTGTGCTTGAAATGATAGTCTCCCCAACACTCAACTCTCTCTCATAGGATTGGATTTGGTAGAGAGATGATTTGAGTGGAAAGCAATTTGGGGAAGGCTAGAGATCAAGATTTATGTGGTTCGAATGGAATATCTTGACCTCAACACAACTGTAGGTGGTTCTCTCTCAGAAAATGTATGTTGGAAGTGTCGGCATATTCTGATGTCTCTCTCCACGAATGAAGAGTGGGTGAAGGGGTATATATAGCCTCCACACAAAATCTAGTCATTACACACAAATCACCAAACTCGGTGGGACCGAATCATATAGCTCGGTCGGACCGATTTAGTTCAAAATGTGAACGTTAGGATTTTCGGTGGGACCGACATGATCAACTCGGTGGGACCAATGTGCTAGGGTTAGGGTAATGCCTTATCTCAGTTGGACCGATTACACAAACTCGGTGGGACCGATTTGGGTAATAAGCAAAACAGAGAGTTGGCAATTTCATATTTCAGTGAGACCGAAATTAATACAATAGGCAACAGAGAGTTTGCAAGCCCATCTCGGTGAGACCGAGATCCCTATCGGTGAGACCGAATTGATTAGGGTTTCTGGAAGTGGCTATGTCAAGAGAACTCGGTGGCACCAGATAGAAAGTTCCGGTGGGGCCAAGTTTGACTTTTGGTTTGGGACAAATGTGGATGTTAGAAAGTGGTTGAGGGCTTTGGAGCATATCACTAAGCACTGTGACCAAGCAAGCCATTAAGCAACACCTCATCCCCTCTTAATAGTATTGGCTTTCCTATGGACTCAATGTGATCTTGGATCACTAAAATGAAAAATGTAGTCCTGAGCTTTGAACTTGAGCCAATCATTTGTCTTCATCATCTTGAAGGGTCCCACATCCTCTAGTCCATGCCACTCCACTGTTGGACTTATCTGAAATATGCTAGATGAAAGTACTAGTCCAACAAGAGATATGTTGACATTAATTACCAAAATCGAGCACTTGTGCTTTCAATCTCCCCTTTCTTGGCTATATGCATCAGAGCAAAAGATGTAAATATAGGAAATGTACCTACGTGCTCATGAGTCTTTCTTGCAAACAATATGTACATCGGCAAGAAGTCCTTATGCACATGAGTGTGATGCATATACTTACCTTGTGGTCTTGAGTTGGCTTAGGAGGAAGTGAACCTGAGCAAACAAGGTTAGATAACATAGATACGTCTACAAGCCATAGCAAACAAAAGAAACCACAAGAGTACCAAGACTGGGATGACATGTAGTGAGTGAGTATTGAGTACTCTATTTGATATAGACATGTCCCCCAAAGGTAAAGATATGCAATGAATTCACATATTTCCTTCCCTAGCAGTCTTTCTCCTCCTGAAACTTGTATTGGATAATGGGAGAACATAGGGAAACAAAAATCAGAGCAAAACAGATCATAACTGTAACATAGACATGTCTTTCCCCTCCTAAAGACATCTGACTTCTCTCCTCTTGAATACCAAGCATCTGGGGCCTTTGATGTGATTACCTCTCTCTCCATTTTTCTATTTCTCCCCTATTTCTTTTTCTCCCCCTTTGAAGAGAATAAGCTTTGATGTGATCTCTCTCCCCCTTTGACATCAATTTCCAAGAAGGGATATTCTGGAGTGTGAGTCAAATAGGTTTGGTCCTTGAGTCACAGAGCAAAGCAGCATATAGATTGTGATGCTGGTAGAGGATAAGAATCATCGAGTGGAGCTAGAATAAAACAATGAGAACAAGTGGAAAATTGTCTTCTCTGCGGTGAAATCGGTGATACCGAGTTGTAGTCTTCGATGGCACATAGTTGGTTCGCTGTGACCGAAAGCAATAGATCGGTATGACCAAGTCCAACACAGAGATAACACTTGTCACCTCAGCTCACTATTCAAATAATATCTCACAAATATTTACAAGGAATTAACTGAAAGATTTTCAAGGAATTGGATGCAGGGAAATGCAGGACTACAACAAAGAAAAGAAAATCTAGATGAAGTATACAAAAACACAAGGGAACACTAGAGAACTTCATGTAGAATTGGGCGGTGACACAGTCACCTATGTTAGAGTATATTGACTGAGGATTCAAGTGAGAACACTTGATCGTAAGTCATACTCATCGTTTAAGCTCAAAATGGGGTTACCATTTTTCATTTAAGCATTAGATGTATTCACATCTTGTTGAGTTGCTTTGACCTATGTCTTGAGGTAAAGCTTCTCTAAGATGGAATGACATACCTTGGGTGGTGGTGTTGATCTTGATCATGTAGTTGAACTTGTGTGGGGTGCTCAAAGTTGATGTAGCGCAAGAATGGTTGGGAGCACCACTTGGAGTTGAGTTCATCTACCTACATGGGTTAGTTTCGCAAGGAAGAGCACTTGTGTGTCCAAAATGACAATCATGAAATTTGATACCTCATAGATTTAGATTCATCCAAGTACCTATAAAGGTTAGATAGCATGCAAGTGTGAAAATATATCCAAGACATATGATCATCATCATAAGTGAAAAGTCAAGGATTAGTCATAGGATCATTCCTTGCATGTATCCAAATGGAGTTCCTACTCCAAGTTTGAAGCATCAATGATGTTAAATTCACCTCTCAAATGACAAAAGACTTTCTCATCAAGCGGTTTGGTGAATATATCCGCCAATTGCTTATCGGTACGAACATGTTTAAGATCAATGTCCCCTTTAGCAACATGATCTCAAATGAAATGGTGAAGAACTTCAATATGCTTAGTTCGAGATAGTTGCATAGGATTGTGAGCAATCTTAATAGCACTCTCATTGTCACAAAGCAATGGAACATGTTTCACATTGATCCCATAATCTTTAAGATTTTGGGTCATCCAAAGTAATTGAGCACAACATGAACTGGCGGCAATGTATTCCGCTTCGGCGGTGGATAAGGATACCGAGTTTTGTTTCTTGGAAGACCAAGACACAAGAGATCTACCAAGAAATTGACAAGTACCCGAAGTGGACTTTCTATAAAACTTGTCTTCGGTGTAGTACGAGTCGGAATAGCCAACAAGATCAAAAGAGGACCTCTTAGGATACCAAATGCCAAAATTTGGTGTATGTATTAAGTATCTCACTATCCTTTTCACAGCCTTAAGATGACATTCTTTGGGGGCCGCTTTATATCATGCACACATGCACACACTTAGCATAATATCGGGATGAGAGGCACATAGATATAACAATGATCCAATCATAGAGTGATAAACCTTTTGATCAACCGGTTTACCATACTTAGTCAAATAAAGATGTCCACTAGTAGGCATGGGAGTTTTCATACCTTTGCTTTCTTGCATGTTGAACTTCTTAAATAAGTCCTTGGTGTACTTTCTTTGAGAGACAAAGGTGTCTTCCTTAGTTTGCTTGATTTGCAAACCAAGAAAGAACTTGAGTTCACTCATCATAGACATCTCAAACTTGTCCGACATTAATTTTCCAAACTTCTCACTAAAATGAGGGTTAGTTGAGCCAAATATGATATCATCAACATAAATTTGGCATACAAATAATTCACCATTAACCCTTTTAGTAAAAAGAGTAGAATCTATATTTCCAATCTCAAAACCTTTTTCAATAAGTAACTTGGTCAAGCATTTATACCACGCTCTAGGAGCTTGTTTAAGACTATAAAGAGCTCTGTGAAGTTTGTAAACATGATCGGGTTTCTTAGGATTGATGAAGATGGGAGGTTGTTCAACATAAACCTCCTCCTCAATCTCACCGTTTAGAAAAGGACTCTTAATGTCTATTTGGTATAAAGTGATATCATGGTGATTAGCATAGGAAAGTAAGATGCGGATGGACTCAAGTTTAGCAACGGGGGCATGTGGCTCACCATAGTCCATACCTTCTACTTGAGTGTAGCCTTGGGTGATGAGACGAGCTTTGTTGCCGACGACTTGACCATCTTCGTCTTGCTTGTTGCAAAACAACCATTTGGTACCAATGATGTTGTGGTTGTTGTCGGGCTTCTCGACCAATGTCCAGACTTGGTTTCTCTCAATGTTGTGTAGCTCTTCATGCATGGTGTTTATCCAATCTGGATCTTCCAATGCTTCTTCAAACTTCATAGGTTCAATGCTAGAGATGAATAAATAATGTTCACAAAAATTAGACAAACAAGTTTTAGAGCGAGTGATTCTCCCGGTTTCAATATCATTGTAGATTTTCTCGACGGGATGGTCTCTAGATACTCTTGCTCGAACTCGTGAGAGCTTTTGCTTGGGTCAGGGTGGAACACCTTCTTCATCATCTTGTCCTTTTCTTGGCCTTCTTCATTTTTCACGTTGTCATTCTCTTATCATGGTGGAGAAGGAGGTTGATGAGGTTCATCTTGGTGTACTTCCTCATTTTCTTCATCTTGATGTGTCCCACTCGTGGATGCTTCCGTACCAACTCTTGGTTCACCTTGTCGTGAGGTAGAAGCTTCCACTTGGACGGACGAGGTACTCTCTTTCACCTCTGTTGGACGGATCTTGCCAATAGACAAGTCTTGGATTGCTTTTGAAGGATCTTTATATCCTAAATCAATTGGGAATTTCTCTACTTGTGAGACGTTAGATTCATGAAACTTCACATCTACCATTTCTTCAATCTTTCGGGTGAAATTGTTGTTGACACGGTATGTGTGAGAGTTTGAGCCATAACCAAGTAGGAAACCTTGGTGAGATTTAGGAGCAAATTTAGAACGATGATTCTTATCAAGAATGTAACACTTTGAGCCAAATACTCAAAAGTATCCAACTTGGGGTTTGTTACCGGTGAGGAGATCATAAGCCGTCTTGCCGAGTAGCTTTTGAAGATACAAGCGATTTGTTGCATGACAAGCTGTCTCAACGGCTTCCGCCCAAAACTATTCTGGAGTCTTGTACTCATTAAGCATCATTCTTGCCATCTCAATAAGAGTTCGGTTCTTCCTCTCAACAACTCCATTTTGTTGAGGCGTGTACGTAGCCGAAAACTCGTGTGAAATCCCTTCTTCATCAGGAAAGGTGTCCACATTTGCATTCTTGAACTCCGTTCCATTGTCGCTGCAAACCTTCTTGATATTCAATTCAAATTGATTTTGGGACTTCCTAGCGAAGTTCTTGAAGATCTTTTGGATCTGCGATTTATCATCAAGAAAGAACACCCATGTAAATCTTGAAAAATCATCAACTATAACTAGACCGAATGAGTTACCACCGAGACTCTTATAGGCATTGGGACCAAAAAGATCCATATGAAGTAGCTCGAGCAGTGTTCTTGTGGTCATAATGTTCTTCACGGGGTGACTTCCTCCAACTTGTTTTCCTGCTTGACAAGAACTACAAAGTCTATCCTTGTCAAATATAACATCTTTTACTCCAAGGATATGATCACCTTTAATAAGCTTATAAAGATTTCGCATGCCCACATGACCTAACCTTCTATGCCACAACCAACCTTTCAAGGATTTAGCAATTAGGCAAGTTCTAGGTTTAGCCTTTTTAGTGAAATCAACAATGTAAAGATCACCACTAGGTGTACCGCTAAAGACCATTTTATGGTTATCTCTATGAAACACTTGGAAATCTACTTTAGTAAATAGGACATTGAAACCAAAGTCAGCAAGTCTAGATACTGAAAGTAAATTGTAGCAAAGAGATTCAACGAGCATAACATTTTGTATGGAGCTATCATGTGAGATGGCCACCTTACCAAGGCCAACCACCTTACCCTTTGAGTTATCACCAAAAGTGACATACTTTTGAGGGCCGTTGTTTTCAGCAAGCTCACGAAACATATCTTTGTCTCCGGTCATATGATCAGTACATCCACTATCAAGGACCCATTCCTTTCCTCCAGCCGTGTAGTCGCGAAGATTAGCCATAAGAACAAAGTGTCTCATCGCATCATCAAGATAATAGTCACTATCATCATAGTATCCATGTTCAGCATTATCATGTGATGGATCAATTCCTAGAGAGAGTGATTCATTAGAAGTATGACCGTAATAGTGTTCATCTCTATGAATTCTAATGACTTGGGAAATGATATTGCCAATGATTCCAACATCTCCTTTTGCACTCGTAAGATTAGTAAGCTCAAATAAGCAACCACCAAATTTGGGATCATTGGAACTCATCTTACTCAAGGCAATAGACTTATGAAGAATCTCATCTAGATTTTTCAAGGAATAATTTGGGATTCGTTCATCAAGGAATCTCCATATGGTGTAGGCACAATCAAGAGTAGGCAAGCAACCAAGAAAATTTCTATGCAAACCTCTAGTAATAAGATTAACAGTTCTAAGGTTGTGAATCATGTCAAGATCCTCATAGGGTGTGGGATGCAAGGGATGAACAATGCGAGCACAAGGAGTAGTAATGTACTTGATCAAATGATATTCAATGAAAATCTCAAGAATCTCATTTTTCCACTCATGAAAGTACTCTCCATCAAGTATAGGCACTCCACGCCTAAGATTCCCCAACATAGACTCATACATCTTCCTCCAAAGGTGTTTAAACCAAAGAAATGGAGACCAATGCTCTGATACCAATTGAAAGGATCGAGAAGAGGTGTCTAGAGGGGAGTGTCGGTGTCAAAACCGGCGAATCTCGGGTAGGGGGTCCCAAATTGTGCATCTAGGATCGATGGTAACATGAGATAGGGGACACGATGTTTACCCAGGTTCGGGCCCTCTCTATGGAGGTAATACGCTACTTCCTGCTTGATTGATCTTGATGAATATGAATATTACAAGAGTTGATCTACCACGAGATCGTAATGACTAAACCGTAGAAGTCTAGCCTATGAATATGGTAATGAGTATATGTGGTGTCCTTTCCAGACTATCCCCTTCGGTTTATATAGACACCAAGGGGATCTAGGGTTTACATGGAGTCGGTTACATAAAAAGGAATCTTTGGTCGCCAAGCTTGCCTTCCACACCAATTAGAGTCCAATCCAGACACGGTGCAGTCTTCGACCTTCATGTCTTCACAGCCCATCAGTCCGGCCCATGGATAATAGGCCGGACGCCCGAGGACCCCTTAGTCTAGGACTCCCTCAGTAGCCCCTAAACTTGGCTTTCAATGACGAGGAGTTTGGCGCGTTGATTGTCTTCGGCATTGTAAGGCGGGTTCCACTTTCTCCGAACTCCAAGATAGTATTCGGATGCAATGATAGTATCCTGACCTGTTATGCACACCATACACAACTGCAAAGAGAATATAATATGTGCACAAATCTAATCAGTTGACAACTTTTTTCCAACACGACATCATGTCTGTCCGGTTATAATTTCGAACCGTTTTTCTTCTGCCATCCCACGCTTCGAGACATAGTTGCTATTGGCACGTCCTATCGAAATAGAGATTGTACCCCCTTATTGCGGGATTCTCATCAATGTAGGCATGGGTAACTCAACCGTGCCGTTTATTCAGTCCTAGGGAACAGGCGAACCCTAAGGCGAGTGAGGAGGTGTTTAATATTTGTTGCCTTTATAAGGGGATAAGGATTTTCTCCTCCTCTCCTCACGCTCTCTCTCTGCCTCCGACTTTCCGATATCAAGCTCCAGCGCCCTAGTTCTCGTCTCCTTTCCACTCAAGCAACCATGTCCGGATCTGGTGGTCAGGGCAAGTGGATGGTCTCCTCCGTCAAGGAGGAGGACATTATTAAGCTTCGGGCGGCCGGATATTTGGCGAAGGAGATCGCCCATTGCCTGCCAGCCGAGGGACAAGTTGTCCCCATGTCGGAGCCCACAGAGAGGGTAGTATTCATCCCCAATTTCCTCCACGGGCTATGGTTTCCACTCCACCCTTTCGTCCGTGGGCTGATGTACTACTATGGGATAGATGTCAGGACCCCGATTCCAAATCACATCGATCTAGCCGGTAACACCTCATATCACTTTGCGGCCTCACGCACGATATTCCCACGGGTGTCACCTTACCATGGCCCGGGACTGTTTGCGCCTTTTGGCTCACGTATATGATAGTGTCGCTAGCATCCATATGACAGAGAACTCGGGCCTACATGGCTAGTCGTGAACCAAAAGCGGCACTAACCCATGGGGACAGGCATACATGAATCAACTTCGAGCATGTCAGTCAGCAGCGTGCGAATCCAGGCTGTAGCACTGGGCTAACAGGACTCCAGTAACCCGGGCTGTAGCAGGCTAGGCAGGACTCCGGATGTCACTGCGTGACATTTCCCCGAAGGGACAGACACAGGAACGAAGTGAAACACATGTCGGCCAGTCAAGTGTCCTGAGCAGTAGTGCTGGGCTAGCAGGACTACTATGGCTCATGGAGGCACTAGACTACATTTCCGCATAAGAGAGGCTGCCAAGGATAAACAACTAGATTGTCGGATCCCACACATAGTAAGAATTTCAATCAAACACACAATATGCTCGATATGTGTAAATACAACATGGCATCACAACATAACTCTACGGCTCAAAGTATTTATTCATTAGGCTCCGAGGAGCGAGAAATTACAAACATGGTTCTCATGAACCAACATCCAAAGCATACAAATCAAAGCACATGCAGAAGCTTAACATGTCTGAGTACAGATATCTACAAATGAAAAAGGCTGGGAAGCCTGACTATCTACCAGATCCTGCCGAGGGCACAAGATCGTAGCTGAGGTATCAAGCTAAATGTTGAAGTCCACACGGAACTACTAGCAAGACTGACGTCTCTCTGCAAAACATAAAATAGGCAAACGTGAGTACAAATGTACCCATCAAGACTTACATCAGAACTAGCTACATATGCATCAGTAT
Organism: Triticum urartu; assembly: GCF_003073215.2. Taxonomy (NCBI): domain Eukaryota; kingdom Viridiplantae; phylum Streptophyta; class Magnoliopsida; order Poales; family Poaceae; genus Triticum; species Triticum urartu. The sequence continues at coordinate 359,377,910 of NC_053023.1, forward strand.
CAATAAAGGGGGTGGTGGAGTTTGACTGCAGCAAGCCAGCTTTGACTCGGTGGCTATCCTGAACTATGACTGCAAGTAACTCTTTTGAGGTGGCGCACACGAGTCCACATATTTACCATATCAATACACCACTATGGATCCGCTCCCGTCTCCCTACGAGAAGGCCATCCATAACACTCACGCTTATCTTGCGCATTTTAGAGTATCCACTTTCACTTGTCTATAAACTGTTATAGGCAACCCAGAAGTCCTTTACCGCGGACATGGCTATTCGAATAGATCATTTATAACCCTGTAGGGGTGTACTTCTTCACACACGCTCTCGCCACTTACCACCATGTACACGTCGTGTATCTCGGCAACCTTAAAGCGGAAGCCTGGCGAGGGAGTCGGCCACGACCTAACTAACCACACAAGTCTCTAGTCCAGGTTTATCGCCTATTCGGGTTCCATCTGCAAGGAGATCCGGCCAGGGTGTCGCTCACGGCCCCAAACGATGAGAGCAGGGTTCCCGAGACACCAAACGGGCGTCCCGGTATACCGTGCCTCGTGTCTCTACCGCAACATAGCCCACCCCTAGGGTCAGCGCTATGAACGGCCCCCAACACATATCCTACAAACACCAGAAACTAGTTGCAACTCCTGGACAGAGATCTATGCAATTAATAAGTCGAGAGGGGCACTTAAGCATTCCAATGCGTGGTAGTAGCTGTTCATGGATCACAAACACAGAACTCAGTTCCTGGGGACGGCTGCAATGAGACAACCCACCATGTACTCCTACATGGCCTCTCACCGCTACCTTTACCAAATCGTGTTCACACACTTAGCTCTCAACAGTAGGACATGTTCACCACATTCCAATTCATCCCCGATGAATTAGACCTGACTCAACTCTAAGCAGTAGTAGGCATGACAAACAAACATGAATGAGTAGGCACATCAGGGCTCAAACAACACCTACTCATGCTAGTGGGTTTCATCTATTTACTGTGGCAATGATAGGTCATGCAGAGGAATGGGGTTCAACTACCGCAGCAAGTAACAGATGAATCGTTGTAGTCCTAATGCAGTAAAAGAGAGCAGGTGCGAGAGAGTGGGATTGTATCGAAATGAACAAGGGGTTTTTGCATGCCTGGCACTTCTGAAGATAATATAGTTCTTCATCGGTGTCATCGATCTCATCGTCGGAACACATCTAGCGAGAGGGAACAACCACCGGCAAACAAGAGGGAACACAATCAATGCAATGCGACAATATGATGCATGATCATGACTTGGCAAAATGAATGTGTTTGAGCTAATGCAACTAGCAGCAGTTTAAATGAAGTTGGTTTGAACACTAGGTTCAAATTCAAACTCCATATGTGCTCTCTTAAATGCCATTTAATTGAATTGTCCTAAATAGGGGACATAAGTTGCTCTAACATGCATGCAAATGGCATAAACAGATTCTTTGGATTTTTCTGATAATTTTTCATATATAATTTATTTCATTTGGAGTTATAGATTATTGTCTATGATTTTTAGAAGTTTTAGCTATTTTCTGAAATAAATAAATCATTTCTGATTTATTTTAAATCCCAGAAAAGCTTTACCGCGTCAGCATTACGCAAGGGTGATGTCAGCAGGTCAACTGGTCGGCTAGGTCAAACCTGACCTGCGGGACCCATTGGTCATTGACCCTGGGCTAGTTAGGTCGCCGACAGGTGGGCCCGGGCAACATTGACCAAGTCAAAGTCAAGCTGACACGTGGGGTCCGCAGGATTAGCACTAATTTAAGTAGGATATTTAGACTAACCTAATTAGGCTCGGGGACCCACATGTTAGTGTCTATTAGGATGGGTAATTAACGGAGATTAGCACTAATTACGCCGCCACGTCGGCATGCCGGAGTTTGGCCGGGCGGCGACCTCAAGCCGTGGCGGAGTCTGCTCGGGATTGAGCTACAGGTGAATGTTTTGAGCGTGGTTTGCAGCTACGGGACGCTGGCACTCGCGCGCATCCAATGGTGCCATCAGTTAGTCGCGGGGTGGCCGGATACGTTGACGGCGTCGAGTTCCGCGGTGGCCGGAGTTTGGACCTTGACGGAAACGACGCTACGGGGCGTCTCTAGGCGAGCTGGTGGTGTCTGCGGGTTCCTAGGGGCGCAGTGAGAATGAAAACGTGCTCAGACGCGGCGTGTGTGGGCTCTAGCCACGGCGGTGACATGGCCGGCAGGTGGGAGCTCACGGCTCCGGTAGTTAGCACGGCAGAGGAAGAAAACCGGCGGCGGGGCTAAGGGAAATAATCAGGGGCTCACAGCGGTCACGGAGAGCTGCTCGGTGTGGCCGGGGATGATCTGCAGGCGGCGAATCGACTGATGGCGTCCGGTGGCCATGGCGAGGGAAACGGCGACGATGGCGATTGTGTGCTGCCCCCAAGCTTACGTGCGTCGTTGAGGGGAAGCTCCACGCCATGGTGATTCTCCGGAACCAGGCGGTGGGGTGGTTTGAGGGCTCTGACCATGGTGATTCTCGGTGGCGCGCTCCAGCATTCTCGGGTCCGAGGGGGGAGCGAGGCAGAGAGCAGGGTGGGGGCAAGTGAGAGGTCAGGCGGATCCGTACGGCAACGGGGTGGTCATCCACGGCGTCGACGTGTGTCGGGGCAAGCAGGAGGTGGAGGCTGGCGCGCATGCTGGCGCCACGCACCTGCCTGTCCTCCTGGCAGGAGGTGGAAGACGGGTGTGCCCCTGGTGGGTTGGGCCGCCAGGTGGCCTGGCCAGGTGGGCTACTGCTATAGGTAAGCCAGTAAGTCTCTCTCTCTCTCTTTTTTATTTGTTTCTGTTTTCTAATTTTCTGCAACTGTTGGGCTTTATTAAAAATACTAAAACATTTCCAGAAATCCTGAAAATAATTGTGGGCTCTGTTGGGATTATTCCTAACAGCCCTCACTTAAATCCAGAATTATTTGGGCATTTAAATTATTTAATAGCATTTATATGCCCAAATGCAAATACTATATGATTTAATTCAGAGCCCAAATATGTCCTGCAAAAATGTAAACCATTTTTGGTAGATGCTTCCACCTCAAACCAGAAATGTTGAACATTTTCAAAGGCATATTGAGTTCAATGAAAAAGATTTTATTTTGACCCTAGTTGAATTTACTTGGTGCTAGGGTTTAAGCATCCCCATTTCAAATTTAAAAAGTAAATTAGACAAAATGCATGCATGCTTGTGCCACTAGTTGCAAACAATTCTAGGGCTGTGACAACTCACCCCAACTAAACAAGAATCTCGTCGCGAGATTCAAGACATGAGGTAAGAAGACAGAGGGGGCACAAGCTAACACGGTCTTCACGATCCAGGTTGCACTTCATAGGAACGTTGACACGATCACCATCTTTGTCTCGATGTCTTGCTCTGAGAACTCCATCCAACATGATAACGGGAAGAAAAGAAACTCTTGAAGAATCGATCTTCTCGAAGATCGAGCAACCGACGATCAACCCACAGAACGAGACGTAGCGACATCTGTCGAGATGAGACACGATACACACATCAAGAATGATGGAACTGAGCATATGACAAGGTTTAAATAAGTAGCGGAATTCCCACACCTAGGAGGGTGGTGAACGGTGCCAACATAGCGAGGAGTTGGGTTGCCATGATACCACAACGAGACACCTTAAGGAAGGTGACTCGAAGAACTATTCCCTTAAGTGGCAAAAAAATTACTTTTGATCCATAGATCATTGGAACTCTTCATACCAGCTTAAGGCAATCGCAGACGATCATTCAAGGAGGTTCGAAAGAATGGCATACCCATACTAGAATGGATGATGTGGACTACCTTGTTGATGACAACGCAATGGATGATTTTTCTTGCGCGTGCTCTCAAGAACTTGAGCATTTCCATATTCATCAAGGTTCTACCAACATCCGCGTCGAGGATCCTGGCAACACATCTTACTACCTTGACGAATAGTGATGGACAATGCAGATGCATGGAAAGACACCCCTTTCTCAGATTTCACCTTAGCGAGGCCAAGGGAACGAAATCTGGATGATCGACCGAGAGACATTTAGCACCCCGCTTCTAATGTTCTCCTTGATGTGCTAGCGCAACCCATTTATAGATATGGTTTGATAACTAGGACATCAAGTAAAAGGTCGGACTTCGGAAGCTCAAGAATCCATCAGGAATAACTACGGAGGCAGATCCTGCGAGATCCTTATGGGGAGGTGACCAACTTCTTCAACCAAGATATTACAATAATAGGCCTTACGGCTAGGTGGGTTGGCCACGACATCCACGTTACCGGGTTACCGAGAGACCAATATTATAATTCTTGGAACACGTTCCAACCATCATATCAACGCTGTCAGGATATTCCAGACTCATCAAGTCTAGAAAGAAAAATGAAGGTTTGCAACGCAATACGACGAGATGAGGTTGCGAGATTCTCGGGAATGAGCTACTATAGCAAGCTCCAAAACATGAGCTAGTTCTGCTACAAACCTGTGAACACGCTATCCAAGACAAGCATGACCACGTGGTAGTCTTATAATAAAACACTACCGAGTTCAGGTGGGGAACCATCATCGAGGATATCGAAGTCCTTGTGCACTTATCGATGAACTTCTTATCCTTGAGCAAGTCAATCAGTGGCTTGGTGTGCTAGGAACACATATAGAATGGAGGCGGCCAACCTATCAAACCATAGAGCACTTCGCACGTGCATGACTAACTTGGGATGATTCCAGAGGAGGCAAAAACAAACTTTCTCGAATTCACGGCGGCAACTTACATCTAATGCACGTGAATCAAAGGAAGCCACTCCTTTCATCCAAACATAGGCTTCATGAAAGGAACACGAAGATAATGCTTACAAAAGTTTCCAATACTAGCTTGATGTTCAACATGAATCATGGAGGAGACAAAATGCTGCTGATGGGCTCAACAGCAAGTCATCGGAATTTCCATATCACTGGACTTCCACCATCATGTGAAGACGGTGATAGCATTGGTCAGACCAAAGGATGTAAAGGTGTATGCTCGAGGGATCAACCACGAGTAGGACAACATTACGAACATCGTTGGTTCTGATTTGACTTTACTATAGCCCATGTTCAAGTCAAAGTTTTGACAAGGCAATAGATCCAACAACTGATCACGAGGACCAATCGACGGAGAGATCATCTTTCTTCAACACACACACACAGAAAGATATCCCTTATAATGAACTAAGTCAGACAAGCTTTTATCTCCTAACTCTCCAAGTTGTTGTTTGGCTTAACAAACTAGCTCAGGGGTATCCCACACAGATTCTTGGAGAATGGGTGGTTTGGAGGAACCCAACATGATCACAAACTCAACATAGCGGTCAGGTGACAACCTGGTAATACTTCCGAGAAGATATTCGGAACATCACGAACCACCGATATGTTACTAAGCTCAAGAACAATCTTGCTTTTCAGAGCAAGACGATATGATCAACTAAACAAGGGATTGAATAATCCTAACTCATTGATTGAAGAGTGCACCAGAAATAAGGACTAGGTAGCACAGTCAATCTTAGGATGATGATTTAATAACCAACACGCTAAGAATGAGATTATTGTCCATTTACTACCAAGCAATGAGTTGCTGGGAGCATTGATTTCAGACATCACAATTCACTTGTCGGCATTCCGGTTACAACAACACGAGGGCCGAGGAATGAATGATGATGGTGAGAAGTATCACTGCATCAAGAATTCATAAGAGATGGTGCAATTCCTATAATATTCTTGACATAAATTGGGTAATACTCCAAGGTAGAATAGACTAGAAGCTGGATTAGCATTCTTAATCTGTGGAATACAATTGCTTTGACCCAATCCTAGATATGGATGAGTTGCTGGAGTTTATTTCTCCTAGTCATTCTATAATAGAATAGCTTAACGGACCACACGAATGATAGGCATCGATGAACGAATGCACGCATACTCTTGAGTATCAAATGATAGACGGGGATCAGAATACAACTAAAGAGAACAACTCAAGGAACATATAACTTTCTGAGTTGTGGATTCATGGGTTAGTATGTCAAACGAGTTCAACAAATTTCTTCCGGATAACCCATGCAGAATGATAGAACTGGCAGAGTCACAATATGAATGGAGTACTCCTCAAGAGCACCCTGGTTGTGATCTTTTGGTTCAAAGGACATCTGCCTTAATGGTTCATGGTATTTGGAAGAAGGAAATACCATGGACCTCGAGGACTATCGCAAAGGTTACTAATATCCTAAAGGTACGAGCAACACTATCGACACGAGGTAAGTAGAGTGAATCTTGGGTCAAGAACCCAAGAGTAGAATACCTACTACTAAATGCCATCATGGGATGCTTTCGAGAATGGTGGCCAGAATCATCACACCGGGAACACAAAGCATTGCTAGATTACTAGGTGACTCCCTAAGACACCTGGGGTCATAATAATAGCTCCAACATATATGTCGAGGTAATAGAGTACCTCAACTCACCGATTAGTGTGCTTATTCTGACCAAAAGGACATCGGGAACGAAAAGAAAGGATTTGCAAATGCATCAGACTATTTGGGATGACTCAGACATCATAACGACTGTAATTGCTCAAAAAGATTTGAGACATCCTGGAAAACAGTGGCATGACCACTTAGCATCACAATATCAAGGTTCCGAGGCCAGCTATGAACACACGGAAGTAGTAGAAACTGATCTGGGGATCAAATCCGTCAATCCTATAAGTCCCTAGATTAGTAACACGTCATCCTGATAGATAGATGAGAAGGCCTAGTTTATTAACCCCGTAGAAAAGAAGAGGTTGACTCAGATCAGAAGGCATATGGTATAAGGAGTAAAAAGAGCCTTACGTTCCCTTCCACAATCAATTCCCCTACATAACTAAAGCATTTCTAGACACAACTCCGACCGGTTTGGCTTGGTAATCCTACAGGCAGTCAGGCTCTGATAGCAACACTGTCAGGATCCCGATTCCAAATCACATCGATCTAGCCGGTAACACCTCATATCACTTTGCGGCCTCACGCACGATATTCCCACGGGTGTCGCCTTACCATGGCCCGGGACCGTTTGCGCCTTTTGGCTCACGTATATGACAGTGTCGCTAGCATCCATATGACAGAGAACCCAGGCCGACATGGCTAGTCGTGAACCCAAAGCGGCACTAACCCATGGGGACAGGCATACATGAATCAACTTCGAGCATGTCGGTCAGTAGCGTGCGAATCCGGGCTGTAGCACTGGGCTAACAAGACTTCGGTAACCCGGGCTGTAGCAGGCTAGGCAGGACTCCGGATGTCACTGCGTGACATTTCCCTGAAGGGACAGACACAGGAACAAAGTGAAACACATGCCGGCCAGTCAAGTGTCCTGTGCAGTAGTGCTGGGCTAGCAGGACTACTATGGCTCATGGAGGCACTAGACTACATTTCCCCATAAGAGAGGCTGCCAAGGATAAACAACTAGATTATCGGATCCCACACATAGCAAGCATTTCAATCATATACACAATATGCTCGATATGTGTAAATACAACATGGCAGCACAACATAACTCTACGGCTCAAAGTATTTATTCATTAGGCTCCGAGGAGCGAGAAATTACAAACATGGGTCTCATGACCCAACATCCAAAGCATACAAATCAAAGCACATGCAGAAGCTTAACATGTCTGAGTACATATATCTACAAATGAAAAAGGCTGAGAAGCCTGATTATCTACCAGATCCTGCCGAGGGCACAAGATCATAGCTGAGGTATCAAGCTAAACGTTGAAGTCCACACGTAACTACTAGCGAGACTGACGTCTCTCTGCAAAACATAAAATAGGCAAACGTGAGTACAAATGTACCCAGCAAGACTTACATCAGAACTAGCTACATATGCATCAGTATCAATAAAGGGGGTGGTGGAGTTTGACTGCAACAAGCCAGGTTTGACTCGGTGGCTATCCTGAACTACGACTGCAAGTAACTCTTTTGAGGTGGCGCAGACGAGTCCACATATTCACCATATCAATACACCACTATGGATCCGCTCCCGTATCCCTACGAGAAGGCCATCCATAGCACTCACGCTTATCTTGCGCATTTTAGAGTATCCACTTTCACTTGTCTATGAACTGTTATAGGCAACCCAGAAGTCCATTACCGCGGACACGACTATTCGAATAGATCATTTATAACCCTGCAGGGGTTTACTTCTTCACACACGCTCTCGCCACTTACCACCATGTACACGTCGTGTATCTCGGCAACCTTCAAGCGGAAGCCTGGCGAGGGAGTCGGCCACGACCTGACTAACCACACAAGTCTCTAGTCCAGGTTTATCGCCTATTCGGGTTCCATCTGCAAGGAGATCCGGCCAGGGTGTCGCTCACGGCCCCAAACAATGAGAGCAGGGTTCCCGAGACACCAAACGGGCGTCCCGGTATACCGTGCCTCGTGTCTCTACCGCAACATAGCCCACCCCTAGGGTCAGCGCTATGCACGGCCCCCAACACATATCCTACAAACACCAGAAACTAGTTGCAACTCCTGGACAGAGATCTATGCAATTAATAAGTCGAGAGGGGCACTTAAGCATTCCAATGCGTGGTAGTAGCTGTTCATGGATCACAAACACAGAACTCAGTTCCTGGGGACGGCTGCAATGAGACAACCCACCATGTACTCCTACATGGCCTCTCACCGCTACCTTTACCAAATCGTGTTCACACACTTAGCTCTCAACAGTAGGACATGTTCACCACATTCCAATTCATCCCCGATGAATTAGACCTGACTCAACTCTAAGCAGTAGTAGGCATGACAAACAAACATGAATGAGTAGGCACATCAGGTCTCAAACAACTCCTACTCATGCTAGTGGGTTTCATCTATTTACTGTGGCAATGATAGGTCATGCAGAGGAATGGGGTTCAACTACCGCAGCAAGTAACAGATGAATCGTTGTAGTCCTAATGCAGTAAAAGAGAGCAGGTGCGAGAGAGTGGGATTGTATCGAAATGAACAAGGGGGTTTTGCTTGCTTGGCACAAGATAATATAGTTCTTCATCATTGTCATCGATCTCATCATCGGGACAAATCTATCGAGAGGGTACAACCACCGGCAAACAAGAGGGAACACAATCAATGCAATGCGACAATATGATGCATGATCATGACATAGCAAAATGAATGTGTTTGAGCTAATGCAACTAGCAGCAGTTTAAATGAAGTTGGTTTGAACACTAGGTTCAAATTCAAACTCCATATGTGCTCTCTTAAATGCCATTTAATTGAATTGTCCTAAACAGGGGACATAAGTTGCTCTAACATGCATGCAAATGGCATAAATAGATTCTTTGGATTTTTCTGATAATTTTTCATATATAATTTATTTCATTTGGAGTTATAGATTATTTTCTATGATTTTTAGAAGTTTTAGCTATTTTTTGAAATAAATAAATCATTTATGATTTATTTAAAATCCCAGAAAAGCTTTACTGCGTCAACATTGTGCAATGGTGATGTCAGCGGGTCAACTAGTTGGCCAGGTCAAACCTGACCTGCAGGACCCATTGGTCAGTGACCCTGGGCTAGTTAGGTCACCGACAGGTGGGCCCGGTCAACGTTGACTAAGTCAAAGTCAAGCTGACATGTGGGGTCCGCAGGATTAGCACTAATTTAAGCAGGATATTTAGACTAACCTAATTAGGCTCAGGGACCCACATGGCAGTGTCTGTTAGGATGGGTAATTAACGGAGATTAGCACTAATTACGCCGCCACGTGGGCATGCCGGAGTTTGGCCGGCTGTGACCTCAAGCCGTGGCGGAGTCTCCTCGGGATTGAGCTACAGGTGATGGTTTTGAGCGTGGTTTGCAGCTACAGGACGCTGGCACTCGCGCGCATCCAATGGTGCCATCAGTTAGTCGCGGGGTGGCCGGATACGTTGACGTCGTCGAGTTCCGCGGCGGCCGGAGTTCGGACCTTGACGGAAACGATGCTACGGGGCGTCTCCGGGCGAGCTGGTGGTGTCTGCGGGTTCCTAGGGGCGCAGTGAGAATGAAAACGTGCTCAGACACGACGTGTGTGGGCTCTAGCCACGACGGTGACATGGCCGGCGGGTGGGAACTCACGGCTCCGGTAGTTAGCGCGGCTAAGGAAGAAAACCGGCGGCGGGGCTAAGGGAAATATCAGGGGCTCACAGCGGTCACGGAGAGCTTCTCGGTGTGGCCGGGGATGATCTGTAGGCGGCGAATCAACCGGTGGCGTCCGGTGGCCGTGGCGAGGGAAACGACGACGATGGCAACGGTGTGCTGCTCCCAAGCTTGTGTGCGTCGTTGAGGGGAAGCTCCACGCCATGGTGATGCTCTGGAACCAGGCGGTGGGGTGGTTTGAGGGCTCTGACCATAATGATTCTCGGTGGCGTGCTCCAGCATTCTCGGGTCCGAGGGGGGAGCGAGGCAGAGAGCGGGGTGGGGGCAAGTGAGAGGTCGGGCGGATCCGTACGGCAACAGGGTGGTCATCCGCGGCGTCGACGTGTGTCGGGGCAAGCAGGAGGTGGAGGCTGGCGCGCGTGCTGGCGCCACGCACCTGCCTGTCCTCCTGGCAGGAGGTGGAAGACGGGTGTGCCCCTGGTGGGCTGGGCCGCCAGGTGGCCTGGCCAGGTGGGCTGCTGCTACAGGTAAGCCAGTAAGTCTCTCTCTCTCTCTCTCTATCTCTCTCTCTCTGTCTCTCTCTTTATTTGTTTCTCTTTTCTAATTTTCTGCAACTGTTGGGCTTTATTAAAAATACTAAAATGTTTCCAGAAATCCTTAAAATAATTGTGGGCTTTGTTGGGATTATTCCTAACAGCCCTCACTTAAATCCAGAATTATTTGGGCATTTAAATTATTTAATAGCATTTATATGCCCAAATGCAAATACTATATGATTTAATTCAGAGCCCAAATATGTCCTGCAAAAATGTAAACCATTTTTGGTAGATGCTTCCACCTCAAACCAGAAATGTTGAACATTTTCAAAGGCATATTGAGTTCAATGAAAAAGATTTTATTTTGACCCTAGTTGAATTCACTTGGTGCTAGGGTTTAAGCATCCCCATTTCAAATTTAAAAAGTAATTTAGACAAAATGCATGGATGCTTGTGCCACTAGTTGCAAACAATTCTAGGGCTGTGACAACTGATTTCCATGATCTGTCCCCGAATTCCTTCCTCGACATCTCGGCGTTTATCGTCGTGTGCGAGGCCTTCCTCCGCATTCATCCCCACTTTGGGCTGTGGCTCAAAGTCTTCAACGTGAAGGCGAAGGTGGTGGATGTCCAGCACGCGGAGTGCGGAGGGGCCATGGTGATCAATCTATCCAACGTCTCCTGGCCCAAAGGCACCTTTGTGGAGACAGTAAAGAAATGGCAGAAGCAGTGGTTCTACATCACAGAACCTCGCAGCACCACCTGGGCCGCAGCTGCCTAATTCTGCCCCAATGCTCCCATGCGACTCACCTCCTGGGTCAAGAAGAGTCCGGACTGGTGTTCACCTGACGAGCTGATAGCGCTGCAGACGTGCATTCAAAGCATGGAGACCAAGGACGTCAAGCTCGTTGACGTTATCCAAGTGATGTTAATCCGCCAGATTCTTCCGTGCTAGCGCCGAAGCCGCCCTTTATGTGACTTCAATTCAAAGAAGCACCAGACCCTGAGAAGGCTCTTCGACACTTCTCATGAAGGGGCCCGGAAGTTGCTCTTTAAGGGCAGCAAGAAGCCACTAGCCATGAACTCAGACCGTGGTCACAATTGTAACCGCCCCGCCAGCGAGGTATGTTACTTTTGACGTATTCCCAACTTAAATGTTTCGAGGATGATGTCTGAGATCTTAGTATTGCTCTCTCAGGACTGGGTGGAGAGGGCAAAGCGGATCTAGTGTTCGGCTCCGTTGCCCGAAGAACCAGTCATCCTGGGCTTGGCGAGGATGCTGGTACCGGCGCCATATACGGCGCCAGAGAAGAAGGCCAAGAAGAAAGCAAAGGGAGCCAAGAGTGGCCCCCGTCGCAAGGAAACTTCGGACGCGATGTCCGAAGACGATGAGGCCCATTCCTCTGTCCTTGAGGACAACGACGAGGAAGAGGAGGAGGAGGAAAACAACCCTCCTACCAAGGAGAGGGTGGCTGTAGCGCCACAAGACCGACGTACCAGGTGTCCTCCAGGTATTCGCTGTCGTTGCCATGTCTTTCGCTTGCGTGTTGCATCTTGTCATGTCATCATGTGCATTGCATCATCATGTTTTCGAAAGTTGCATTCTCCCGGGTTCTCCCAGTTCCGTCTGTTGTCCGTTCTGAGTCCAGTCACACTCGCACGCACCCACGGCACGTCCAAAATAGTTTTTTATAAGTGGCTGGAAAATGTTCTCGGAATGGGATGAGAGTTGGCGTGCGGTGTTGTTTTGTTGTTAGTAGGCCGCCTGCCAAGTTTCATCGCATTTGGAGTTCGTCTGATGCCCCAACGATTAACTATAGCGACAATATAGTCGGTCTAACGTCGGACGTTTTCGGTCTCCGGAAACAGTCGCCGGTCCTCCCTCTCTTCTCTTCTCTCAGCTCGGGTCCGTCTACACAGCTCACGACCTACCGCTAGGTCCAACCTAACCTCTCTCGTCAGCCCGCGGCTCTCCTCATGCGCGTGTCCGAAAAGCTATCCCGGACCCGACCCGGACTGTCGCCACCGTTGTGTCCGGATCATCCCCAAACATCTACAAAACGTCTCCGTTTTGTTAATTGGACTTCCTAACATAGTTATTCGCGACCGTCTGATTACGATCGGAGGGACGAGGTAGCCCCTAAGCCTAGTCCACCTGCTATATATTCACCGGACCAAACTTTAGCCCAACCCTAAAATCTAGGAAGTTTGTCCCTGCCGCCGTCGCACTCATCTCCCACCCCGGAATCTTCCTCGTTCCAAAACGCCCCCAACCAGCACCTCACCCGATCTCCCTCGACCTCCTCGCCAGCCCACCACCGAAGCCTGCAGCTTCCTCCTCCTCCCACCTGCTCGTGCTCGAGGGGCTTGCCTTGGGTGCCGCCGCAAGCAGCAGCAACCATCAGAGGTCCCAGCGCCCGCTCCCTTTTCTTCGCTCGCTGTACCATGCCGCAGCTGCTCTGCCTCCTTCCTTTCTCTCGTTCTTCTTCTTCACTGTCGTTTCTCTCTCCCTCCCTCACGCTTCGCTCTCTGTCTCTCTCAAGAGATCTCTCATCTCTCTCGCCTCACCCTCTCTATCTCTGTACAGGGAACCAGTGGGAGATGCCATGGCTGCTCGCGGAAGCTCTGTCGTCGCCGGGATCAAGTTCCTACGGCTTCGACCGCCTGGATCCGTGTCTTCGCCGCCCTTGCCCGTTCCGGCCGGATCCCGCCAGCTGGACCCCGTCCCCAGCCACCGGTGCCCTCACCGAATACCACTGACGAGCCGCCGTGCCAAGTCATCCAGCGGCCGCTCCCCTGTATCCCCGCGTTGAACGACATGAGGATCTACACCGATTGCCTACCTTGAGTGAAGTCCCAGCACCTCCGCAAGCCGCTCCACCGTGCCGTCTCCGGCCCCTGCTCGCCGGAGCCGTGCCTTCCCCCAATGCCCTTGAGCCCGTGCCAGCCATCGACCTCGCTGGCAACAATGAACCAGGGCGGCCATGGCCCCTGCTTCGAACGATCGAGCACAGCCACGCTCACTGTGTGTTGACCACGCCCCAGCCCAGATCCGCCGGCCCACGAGGCCCATGGGTGAGCAGCACCCCTCCAGCCCTTTGTGCCTGTTGGGCCAGTTCAACTTTCCGCCCGTTATGTTTTTTTCCAGTTCAGGAGGATTTTCCAAATATCCCAGAGAGAGCACTTTTGCAGAAAAGACCCTCATGTTCATACATTTTATAACTCACAAACTATGCATCACATGGAAAAACTTTATATATGGAACTTGCTTAGAATTATGTGTAGATTAATAATTTGCCACTTTCATCTATGTTTAAAATGTTGTTTGTTTAAATTTGCCTAATGCCATGCTAAAATGCTTTATTTCATATCTAAATAACCGTGACTCCGAATCTAATAAACTTTATATGTAAATGGGGTGGAAAATGCCTAGTTTAACGTGGTGACCTTACTTTGCATGTTAAACAACTCTAAAATTGTGTTTAGGCCAGATCAGTACCAAACCTAATATATGCATATGAGGATTTACCAGAATTGTTGTTCGTTGCTTCCGGCCTCATTTAAACTTGACTTGGGTAGTTTTACTTTGCTTCACCCTCTTGCCATGTTTAACAACATTTAATATTGTTGGGTACATAAACAAGATCGAACTAAATAAGTCATGTGGTGTTTCATCAATATGAAACGGAGTTGCATATTGAGCTCCACTTAATTTGTAGGGTTGTTTGTGCATTTTGCCATGACATGCTTCATTAAACCGGACATGCATCATACTTGGTTGTGCATCATGCCATGTTCATATGTTGGTTGTTTACTATGTTGTGTGCTTCTTTCCGGTGTTACTTCTTCGGGTTGGTTCCGATAACGTCGCGTTTGTGAGGACCCGTTCGACTACGTCCGTTTGTCTTCTTCATGGACTCGTTCTTCTTCCTTACGGGATTTCAGGCAAGATGACCATACCCTCGAAATCAATTCTATCTTTGCTTGCTAGTTGCTCGCTCTTTTGCTATGCCTATGCTGCGATTCCTACCACTTGCTTATCATGTCTCCCATATTGTTAAACCAAGCCTCTAACCCACCTTGTCCTAGCAAACCGTTGTTTGGCTATGTTACCGCTTTGCTCAGCCCCTCTTATAGTGTTGTTAGTTGCAAGTGAAGATTGGAGTTTGTTCCATGTTTGGAACATGGATATTTTGTTGGGATATCACAATATCTCTTATTTAATTAATGCATCTATATACTTGGTAAAGGGTGGAAGGCTCGGCCTTATGCTTGGTGTTTTGTTCCACTCTTGCCACCCTAGTTTCCGTCATATCGGTGTTATGTTCCCGAATTTTGCATTCCTTACGTGGTTGGGTTATAAAGGGAACCCCTTGATAGTTAGCCTTGAATAAAACTCCTCCAGCAAGGCCCAACCTTGGTTTTACCATTCGCCACCTAGCCTTTTTCCCTTGGGATAGGCCAGCCCAAGGGTCATCTTTATTTTAACCCCCCCGGGCTAGTGCTTGTCTAAGTGTTGGTCTGAAACAGAGCCACTTGCGGCGCCACCTTGGGGATACTTGATGGCTGGTTTTAGCTGTACGTAGTGTTCATCCAATGTTGCCCTGAGAACGAGATATGTGCAGCTCCCATTAGGATGTCGGCACATCGGGCGGTCTTGCTGGACTTGTTTTACCATTGTGGAGGATGTCTTGTAACCGGGATTCTGAGTCTGATCGGGTCTTCCCGCTAGAAGGAATATCCTTCGTTGACCGTGAGAGCTTGTGATGGGCTAAGTTGGGACACCCCTACAGGGATTTGAACTTTCGAAAGCCATGCCCGCGGTTATGGGAAGATGGGAATTTGTTAATGTCCGGTTGTGGAAAACCTGAAGTTGACCTTAACTAAAATGCATCAACCGCGTGTGTAACCGTGATGGTCTCTTTCCGGCGGAGTCCGGGAAGTGAACATGGTGTTGGAGTTATGTTTGACGTAGGTTGTTCTAGGATCACTTCTTGATCATAGTTTCTCAACCGTGCTTTTGCTTTCTCTTCTCGCTCTCTTTTGCGTTTGTTAGCCACCATATATGCTAGTCGCTCGCTGCAGCTCCACCTCATACCTTTGCCTTACCCATAAGCTTAAATAGTCTTGATCGCGAGGGTGTGAGATTGCAGAGCCCCCGTGACTCACAGATAGTTCCAAAACCAGCTTGCAGGTGCCGTTGAACCGTGCAGATGACGCAACCAAGCTCAAGGAGGAGCTCGATGAAGATCTTGCCCTTTGTGTTGTTTCGTTCTAGTTGATCAGTAGTGAAGCCCAGTTGTGGTCGATCGGGGATCTTTGTAGCATTTGGGGTAGTCTTCTTTTATTTTGGCTCCGTAGTCGGGCCCTGATTGTATTTGGATGATGTAATGCTTTATTCATGTATTTGTGTGAAGTGGCGATTGTATGCCAACTATGTATCTTTTCCCTTATTGTATTACATGGGTTGTTTGCGAAGATTACCTCAGTTGCGACATTGCTTTCAATGCGGTTATGCCTCTAAGTCATGCTTCGACACGTGGGAGATATAGCCGCATCGAGGGCGTTACAAGTTGGTAATCAGAGCCTTCCCCGACCTTAGGAGCCCCCCTGCTTGATCGAATAGCTAGCGTTGTTGAGTCTAGAAAAATGTTTTGAGTCATTTAGGAATTATATATCGGAGAGTTAGGAATTCTTTTTACTCCCCAGTCCCTTCATCGCTCTGGTAAGGCATCCCAACGTAGAGTTTTGACTCTTCTCTTCTCAAATTTCACTAAAAAAAATTTTAGGATCACGCGGGTATCTTGGAACCGTTCCGATCGATTTGTGACGAGAACATTGTTCTTGGTGCCTCCTATCATTTAGGGGTTGTGGCAGTGTCCCTGGGAGTTGAGCTCCGAGGTGTTGTCGTCACAATTTTATCGTTGCAGTTCTGGAATACCTGAGTTTAGTTTCGCCGACATCGAAAATCTCTTTTATGCAGTTGTTGGTGAGATAACCTCGACGCCACCCAATACTAGGGTGGGAGTTCGGGGGTATTGCCATAACTCGTATAACGAATGCTTTTCGAAGGTTGAGGTAGACGATTTCTAAAGGTTTCTTGGTTATGTGTTGAAGGATGGATACAGCTGGATGTAGGATTTGCTAGTTTTGGGTGAGATATTATGCTTCCCTTGTATCCCCAACACCTGATTGCATAACTGGGAAAGTTTCGGGATTTTATAAGTGGGAATTCAAGTAGCTCGTAGGATATCTTTCCGACAAATGTATGATATGAAATTGGGGTACGACGTCTAGTGGTCTGCCTATCGACGGTTGGTTTTACAGTGGTCTCGTTGTGTCTTAAAGAGTCCTTGGCTATGCCGACTCGGGGACGCTTCGTATGTCATGTGCACTGCCTTGTGCATGATGGTGCTGTACAATCGAGCCCATTTAGGCCCCACCACGAAAACTTCGGACGAAATCTCTATCATATGTTTGTTCCGGCTTATTTTGCAAGTCAATCCTTTGTTTTGTTTTGAGTTGTGGTATTTGAGTTGCTTCAATGTCAAGTGTTTGATTCTATACCTTCCCCAAATGGTGTTCTCATACTCCGATGTGAATACTAATCCTTCTCGATAATCTAGATTGTCATGTTAATTCTTTTTCAACCGGTGTGTTTTCTCTTCAAGTGGATCCGATCATTTCAACATCCGCAAGATCAAGTATCAGTTTCTTCTGAACAGTGTTTGTTTCACCCGTCTCCAAGTTGTCTTTGTTTTCCCTCCCTCCCCCCCTTTTCTTCAAGGAACCAGATTTCTTATTCAAGTATCATTTTAATGTTGTGAAGTCTCTCCATTCTTTTACGTCAATGTTCTTATCCGTTGATTCTCAGGAAGATGCCAACGAAGCTTCAAGTTCGTCACTCTTCACTCGTTTTCTTCTACGGTGGATTCAAGTCAAGCTTTGTTGATCATATTCTTTTCCTCGTTTCAAATGTTTTTTCTCATTCCGGTGCTCCAAATAATCTTTCACCTCTCGCTATTCTTTTGGTTCCGGATTGCTGAAGCTATCTCGAGGTTGTTATCTCAATTTCAAGCCATTTAATTCAACCGGTGCTATCTCTCTTTTAAGTCATTTTAACGGTGTTTTCTTTTGAGTGGGCTCTAACCCACAGGTCTTTTCCCAGGATCTTACCTGACTCTTCTTATTCTGCCGGAGTTTTTCTCAAATCTTCTAAAGTGTGACGTAAGTATGAATTATCATCAGTCAAATGTTTTTCTCCAAGATCTGGCAAATTCTTTTCATCGTTGGTTCAACTTTTCCATTCTTTTTCATTACGGAGTGCTTCAACAATTCTTCGTGGTGTGTCCCGTCGTAATTCTCAGAATTTGAAGACCGAAGAAGAGTTTAACATCCATATCTTATCCGTTCTCTCAGAGATCCGTGGCTCTAGTTCGAGACCATCCCCTCATAATCGTTTTCGATTGTCAGAATTCTTTTCACCCACCTAGAGCATTTCATGAGTTGTTTTTCCATTTATTTCCTCCGAAGGCCATCTTTTCAAATATTAGTCATTCTCAGCTTTCAGCTATCATTCTCCAAATCTTACTGGTGCATCATTCAAATATTCTCTAATCAGCTCATGATCTTTTGTTCTCGTGGATCTATTTTCCCTCAAGTATTTTCATTCATTCTCTAATTCCTTTCCGGTGATTTATCCCTTTACTTCGTTCTTTGGCAATGCTTACGGTGGTTCGCTCAAGATTTTTCTTCTTCTTTCTTATCATATCAATTCATTCGTTGTTTCCTAATTCTACTGGTGGTTCGTCGATGACCTTCTTAAGTTTGCGCTATATCTATCTTAATCCTTTCTACGAGAATAAGCAATATGCCAAATCCGTTGCTTGTCATCAATTTGAATTGGTGAAGGATAAGCATAATGTAATTATTATTCTTGTTTCTTCCAAGTGATTCAATTCCTTATTCCGGAGGTTCATTGAAAAATTCTTGGTTTCTTTTGCTCATCTTTCTTTTCCGGGGTACCAAGTTTCCACTTTGTCTTGTCGCGAAGCTCCATTTAAATCATCGCAAGGCTTCACCTTGTGTTTTTCAACTTCTCTTTTTTCTCGTTATCCTTTTGTTACCGGAGTTCTTCATGAAGGTTCTACATGATGGTTCATCAAGGATTTAATTCCTTCTCGAAGTGTTCGTCGAGATTCTTTTCTAAGGAGCTTAAGTTTCTTCATCTTGCAATCTGGAGTGCAATTCTTTCTTCCGTATCATTGGAGGTAGTATTATGTCATTCTTGATAATTTGAGTTCATGTTTCATGATTCACATGTTGTTAAGAATGAGTTACTTTAAATCCATCAATCTCTTCTTTGGAGCTATCTTGGGTGATAGTTCACCTAAAGCCTTCCCTAAGGATTGTTGCTGTTTATGCTGCTCATAAATGAACCAAGTTCTTCTTTTATCCTTCCGGTGAATAAGTTTCTCGTCTTCTTGTTCATATAAATCCAATCTTTTCCGTGAGTGGCAAGTTGTCACCTCATAATGTTGATATGCCTTCTATAAGCCCACTTCAAGATTGTCCTTCCGTTGTTGGTGTTCCAACAACTCCGTTCGACCCTTCTCCTAAGTATGCCTTTTCAAGCTCTTTCGCGATAGAAGTTGGCATTTTCTTCTCCATTCTCCTATTTCATTTATATATCTTCTATTCTTTCGTTCCGGAGGCTTTGCGATGTTGTTCGTTTCACCCATCATCTCGTTTGGTCAAAGATCATGTTCTTTTCATGCCTATCCATTTAACCGTAGTGTTGTGCCCTTTTGCTCAAGTTCTTTTTGCCTTATCAAGCCTTGCACCTATTTTCAACCAGAGTGCTGTCTGAGATCTTTCTTACCTCTTGTTCCATTCATTCAATATTTCCGGAGGCTGTACGTTGTTGATCTCTTCAAGTATCTTCTCATCTTATCAAGTTATTATTCAATTCCTTTTCTTTTCAATCGGAGTGCTGCCGGAAGTTGTTCTTCCTTGTTCCTCTTCCCTACCGGAGTATTTTCAATTTTGTTCATCTCCGTTGTATTCTTTTCTCAAAATGGCTTAACCTTTCAATGTTCTTTGATTTCACTCGTTTGTCAAAGAAGCAACTTAGTTTTTACCTCTCCTCTTTTCTCTTCTGTTTTCCCTCCGGTGCAATTCTAGATCTCGGGACGAGATCCTCTCGTAGTGGTGGAGTGTTGTAGCGCCCCGAGACCGATGTACCAGGTGTCCTCCAGTTATTCGCTGTCGTTGCCATGTCTTTCGCTTGCGTGTTGCATCTTGTCATGTCATCATGTGCATTGCATCATCATCTTTTCGAAACTTGCATTCGCCCGGGTTCTCCGAGTTCCGTCCGTTGTCCGTTCTGAGTCCAGTCACACTCGCACGCGCCCGCGGCACGTCCGAAATAGTTTTTTATAAGTGGCTGGAAAATGTTCTCGGAATGGGATGAGAGTTGGCGTGCGGTGTTGTTTTGTTGTTAGTAGGCCGCCTGCCAAGTGTCATCGCATTTGGAGTTCGTTTGATGCCCCAACGATTAACTATAGCGGCAATATAGTCGGTCTAACGTCGGACGTTTTCGGTCTCCGAAAACAGTCGCCGGTCCTCCCTCTCTTCTCTTCTCTCAGCTCGAGACCGTCTACACAGCTCACAACCTACCACCAGGTCCAACCTAACCTCTCTCGTCAGCCCGCGGCTCTCCTCACGCGCGCGTCCGAGAAGCTATCCCAGACCCGACCCGGACTGTCGCCATCGTTGTGTCCGGATCAGCCCCCAAACATCTACAAAATGTCTCCGTTTTGTTAATTGGACTTCCTAACATAGTTATTCGCGACCGTCCGATTACGCTCGGAGGGATGAGGTAGCCCCTAAGCCTAGTCCACCTGCTATATATTCACCGGACCAAACTTTAGCCCAACCCTAAAATCTAGGAAGTTTGTCCCTGCCGCCGCCGCACTCATCTCCCACCTCGGGATCTTCCTCGATCCAAAACGCCCCCAACCAGCGCCTCACTCGATCTCCCTAGACCTCCTCGCCAGACCACCACCTAAGCCTGCAGCTTCCTCCTCCTCCCACCTGCTCATGCTCGAGGGGCTTGCCTCGGGTGCCGCCGCAAGCAGCAGCAACCATCGGAGGTCCCAGCGCCCGCTCCCTTTTCTTCGCTCGCTGTACCATGCCGCAGCTGCTCTGCCTCCTTCCTTTCTCTCATTCTTCTTCTTCACTATCGTGTCTCTCTCCCTCCCTGACGCTTCGCTCTCTCTCTCTCCCTCAAGAGATCTCTCATCTCTCTCGCCTCACCCTCTCTGTCTCTGTATAGGGAACCAGTGGGAGATGTCATGGCTGCTCGCGGAAGCTCTGTCGTCGCCGGGATCAAGTTCCTACGGCTTCGACCGCCCGGATCCGTGTCTTCATCGCCCTTGCCTGTTCCAGCCGGATCCCGCCTGCTGGACCCTGTCCCCGGCCACCGGTGCCCTCACCGAAGACCACCGACGAGCCGCCGTGCCAAGTCATTGTGACGCCCCCGATTCAATCGTAGACTAATCATACACGCAAACATGTACGATCAAGATCAGGGACTCACGGGAAGATATCACAACACAACTCTACAAATAAAAAGTCATACAAGCATCATATTACAAGCCAGGGGCCTCGAGGGCTCGAATACAAGAGCTCGATCGTAGACGAGTCAGCGGAAGCAACAATATCTGAGTACAGAGATAAGTTAAACAAGTTTGCCTTAAGAAGGCTAGCACAAACTGGGATATAGATCGAAAGAGGCGCAGGCCTCCTGCCTGGGATCCTCCTAAACTACTCCTGGTCGCCGTCAGCGGGCTGCACATAGTAGTAGGCACCCCTAGTGTAGTAGTAGTCGTCATCGACGGTGGCATCTGGCTCCTGGGCTCCAACATCTGGTCGCAGCAATCGAGTATAGAAAGGGGGAAAAGAGGGAGCAAAGCAACCGTGAGTACTCATCCAAAGTACTCGCAAGCAAGGAGCTACACTACATATGCATGGGTATATGTGTAAAGGGGCCATATCAGTGGACTAAACTGCAGAATGCCAAAATAAGAGGGGGATAGCTAATCCTGTCGAAGACTACGCTTTTGGCAGCCTCCGTCTTGCAGCATGTAGAAGAGAATAGACTAAAGTCCTCCAAGTAGCATCGCATAGCATAATCCTACCCGGCGATCCTCTCCTCGTTGCCCTGTTAGAGAGAGATCACCGGTTGTATCTGGCACTTGGAAGAGTGTGTTTTATTAATTATCCGGTTCTAGTTGTCATAAGGTCAACGTACAACTCCAAGTCGTCCTGTTACCGAAGATCACGGCTATTCGAATAGATTAACTTCCCTGCAGGGGTGCACCACATAACCCAACACGCTCGATCCCATTTGGCCGGACACACTTTCCTGGGTCATGCCCGGCCTCGGAAGATCAACATGTCGCAGCCCCACCTAGACCAACAGAGAGGTCAGCACGCCGGTCTAAACCTAAGCGCCCAAGGGTCTGGGCCCATCGCCCTTAGCACACCTGCACGTTGCGTGGGCGGCCGGAAGCAGACCTAGCCTAGCAGGCGTTCCAGTCCAATCCGGCGCGTGCCGCTCAGTTGCTGATGTCACGAAGGCTTTGGCTGATACCACGACGTCGAGTGCCCATAACTGTCCCTGCGTAGATGGTTAGTGCGTATAGGCCAGTAGCCAGACTCAGATCAAATACCAATATCTTGTTAAACGTGTTATTTTGAAATAACCGCGAACGCCGACCAGGGCCAGGCCCACCTCTCTCCTAGGTGGTCTCAACCTGCCCTGTCGCTTCGCCACGAAGATCCACACAAAGGGCTATCGGGAAAGTATGTCCTTCCAGCCCCCAATTCGTGAATCAACCGCGGGTACTCCTCGATCCAACCCGACTTTAGTCATCACATGTATCATGTATAAAGTATATAGTATGTACCCGTGATCACCTCTTGAGTGATCACGGCCCGATAGTATAGCATGGCAGACGAAAAAGAATGTAGGGCCACTGATGATAAACTAGCATCCTATACTAAGCATTAGGATTGCAGGTAAAGGTAACAACAGTAGTAGCAAGGACAGGCTATGCATTAGGATAGGAATAACGGAAAGCAATAACATGCTACACTACTCTAATGCAAGAAGTAGAGAGAAGAGTAGGCGATATCTGGTGATCAAGGGGGGGGGGCTTGCCTGGTTGTTCTCGCAAGAGAGAGGGGTCGTCAACACCGTAGGCGAACTGGGGGTCGCCGGCAGTCTTGGGGTTTACCGGAAAGATGTAAAGGAGGGGGAACACATAAATAACAGAGCAATCAAAGCATCACAAAGAAAGACGCGGCAATACGTTGTGCTAGGGGTGACCTAACGTAGGGATAGGCGATACCGGCGAAGGAGGGAAAACATCCGGGAAAGTATTCCCGGTGTTTCGCGTTTTTGGGCAGATAAACCGGAGAGAGAAAGTTATGTGTTCGCTATGCTAGGGATGTGTGACGGACGAACGGACTATGTATCCGGATTCGTCTCGTCGTTCTGAGCAACTTTCATGTACAAGGTATTTTCATCCGAGTTACGGATTATTTTATACTAATTTTTAAAGTTTAATTTATTTTCTAGAATTAACATATTATTCTAATTTGGGTTGACTAAGTCAATTTGACTAGTCAAAAAGGGATGTGTGGCCCACATGTCATAGACTATTTACCTACACAAATAAATAAATCTAACTTATTTAAAGTGGGGGCCTACATGTCATCTACTACTAGACTAACTTAGCACTAAGCTAGTACTACTACTAACTAAGCCTAGCAACTAATTAAGTAAGGGTCGGCCTGGGCACAACCGTGCACACACAATCACACTGTCACGCACACATCACACTGACACACAATGCTAGAGGTTAAATCAGTTTTCTGTTAACAGAAGATAGTATTTTGTGATTTTCGTAGGAATTAATCCACGCATCAAAAGTATTTGGTCCAGTGGGATAAAATGGAGTTTGTCATGTATACTTCCTACTTATATTATTTTCACTCATGTTTACAACTGTTTAACCACAGTTTAGGGGCTGCCCAGGGGGTTACTCGATGTAATATTCGCAAAGCTAGCTAGCAACTACAGTAGCTATCATCAGTTAGCAGTAGACAAGTAGCAAGCGGCAGCAGCATTGGGCAACCAGAAGCAGTAGTCGCCGGTAGTATCAGGCACGCACGACGGCGCGTGCGCAAGCGCAAGGCACGGACAGCACGGGGACCAGCGAGCAGCGCCGGGCACCGGGGTCGCCCACGCGGACGGCGTACTGGCAGCAGGGCAGAGCAACTACAGCAGACAGAGCATGGGCCGCGGGCGTCGCGGCAACTACAGCAGGAAGAGCATGGGCCGCAGGCATCGCGACAACTACAGTAGCAGTAGAGCAGGTTGCAGCGGGAGGCACTGGCCGGTGGAGTAGCGCACGAGAGGTGCTAGCAGGGGGCGGCCGCGGTTGAAGTCGTGTAGTAGTGGCGCGGCGATAGCAGAAGCAGCAACGCCAAGGCAGCAGCAGTAGCTCATATATGTACGCGTACGCCCGAGATCGGGCACGGCGATGAAGGTGACCTACGTCATCCAAATCAAAGGAAAAAAGGGGGTCCGAGGGAGGAGCTCACCGAGGAGGCGCACGAAGGCCCGGTGAGTGACTAGAAGCAGCAGTTTGCTCGTATTGGCGCGACGAAGCTCCGGTGATGCAAAGGAAGAAGATGCTCGATGCCGGTGATGCGATGGCTCTCGGCTTGTTCCAGTGGGCGAGGAAGACGAAGAAGACGTCGACGGAGCTTCTGGACACGGCGGTGTGACGCGGGGTGGCCGGTGGCTACGTAGGCAGCGAACCCATGGCGACGGCGGCGACGGTCTCCTCCAGATCGAGAAGATGGGCGAGAGGGGGGGAGAAGTGGGAGAGGTAGGGGCAGTGGTTGGCTAGGGTTTGCCGAGGGAGGGGCACCGACCCTATTTGTAGGCGGGGGTTCGCCAGCGGAAGGCCGCGACAGCGTCGACCGGTGCTGTGGCGGGCATCAGGCATGCCCACGATCCTCCGTGAACAGGGAGGGAGGGGGTAGCGGGGAAGTGGGCCGGCCTGTTGGTTAGGTGGGCCAAGTGGGAGTCATGGGGGTTTCTTTTTCTTTTGCTATATTCTTTTGAAAATTGCAACGCCATCTAAAGACTTTTGTAAAATATGGAATTGCGCCACATAAGTAAGTTGCAATAATTAGCACTGCCACAAAATGATTTTGTGCCATAATAAATTACTTTGTATATTTTTATTTTTTTTGAAAAAATTGAATAATAGTTTAAGCCACTGTTTTATTTATTCAAGGGTATTTAACTATTTTATAGAAATGTTGCTTCTTCACCAATATTAGTTATGAATTATTTGTCACAGTTTGTACTTTTTTTAGTTTTGACATTTGAAAACTTTTATAGTTTGTCTTGAATTTGAATTTTGAATTCGAACGGGATTGAAACATCGCGGGATTAACAACAGAAAACATGGTGACGTGGCATCATTAGCAGGGGATTACTGTAGCTTGATTATCCGGGCATCACAATTCTCCTCCACTACAAGAAATCGCGTCTCGAGATTTAAGAGGTGGGGTAAGGGGGAAAGTTCTGGTTATGAAATTCTATCGAATCTTCTCAGTCTTGGTTGCTCTTTTCGAATGTCGTTCCATTATGTTGATGTCTTGATTTCTCTGCTTCAGGTCATCGTGATGAAGTCGGCATTCTTCCTTCTGGAATTCCATCGTACTGACGAAAAAATAAAGGGTGGGTATTCCGGGAGAATGGACCTCTGCAAGGTTGACTATCTGGTCAATAACATCGGGGAAGGTGGCGGAAAGTAACTCTCGAATTGAAACTTAAGAAAGTATCGAGAGCAAAGTAAGGAGGTGCCATAAGATGTCTCAAGCAGCGAGGCGATCTTTCAATGCCTAGTCAGAAGGCGAGGGGGGGGGGTCCAGAGCAACGAGAATAAGTATCGCGTCTGATAGCAGAATAGACACTAGGCAGGTGACCCGTGAACTACATATGAAGTCAAGCTCTAGGAATAATTTTGGCCACAGGGTGTACAGGAGAGTCAGGTTTCGATCCTGTGGAGCTATGGGTTATGGGCCCACCATGTGGGTTAATAGTAGGAAGAGGGGTGACGTCTTGCACGATCATGCAAGCAAGGCATGTCAGAGAATAACCGGTCAGTTATGTTGAAAGCATCATTGGTACCAAGGGCGAGGGACGAAGAGAACCATTTTCCTGCTCGTTGAACGAGGCGGACCAATAGGCAAGGTTCTCGTCCATCGGCGGCTACCAGAATGTCATCATCAATAGTAACAGGGTCTTGCTGACAGAATTGTACAACAAGGTGTTTACATAAGCAGGAGAATATTACTGCTTAGATCATATAGATCACAAGAAAGTTTAACCAAACAATGGAAAGGAAATTATGATTACCAAATTAAACAGAACAATGGAAAGGAAAAATGTGTTAAAACACATATTTCAGGGGCATTTCCTTCCCAAGGACAAACAGAGTATGATATCCGTGACAGGATATAATGTAGAAAACCCTCTAGGTAGGGGGATAAAAATTTTCATGACATTACTGATACAACGGTGTTTGGATAATTGAGCAAGAAACAATTAGCATTGGGATAAGTATTCTTGTTGAAAATTGGAGTACCGCAGACATGCTTCAGATAGCATTGACATGGTCTTCAAGCAAGGGTCGGACTTTGGAAACACAAAGGATCCATCAGGAATATCTTGTAGAAAAAGTCTTACAATTTCCTCATGGAAGAATGGATAGCCTTGCGAAAAATGAAATGGTAACAATAGGTCCTCCAGCCAGGTGTGCTAGGCACGATATCACCTTACCGGGTCATATAAAGTCCAATCTTATGACTCTTGGAAAAGGTTCCAACCATCATATCTAACCGAGATTCAGATCTCATTAATGTCAGGATACCTCAGACTCAGGACGCCCGAGAAGAAAAGGTGCAACACAAATAGACGAGATGACAATGTAAGATTCTCGGGAAATGAAATATGGGAGCGAGTTCCGACACAAGAGTTCATTTAAACCAAGTAGAGGATGAGGTGGCTGATGGGCTCAGGGACAATCCATCGAGATTTCCAAAAAGATGAATTTCCACAACCATGTGAACAACGAGATAACATTTGTCAAGTCAAATAATATACTGATGTATGCTTGAGGAAAACATACAAAATTTGGTTGAAAGGTGCACCCGAAATATGGACTTGGGTAGCATGATCAATGCTAGAATGGTGGTTCGATAACCAATGGTCTAAGAATGAAATGTTGACCATTAACTCCAAAGCAGTAAGGTTGCTAGAAGTTTTGGATTCGCACATCATAGTTCAATTGTCGGTTTTCCGGTTAGAAACAACACAAGGACGAAGGAATGAATGGAGATGGCAAGAAGTATCACTTGTATCAAAAATTCTTAAGAAGTGGTGAAATTCTCACGACATTCTTGACATAAACGATGGTAATACTCCAAGGTAAGGAAGAATAATTGCTGGATAGCATGGATCTCTAGGTATAACATAAAACACAAACAAGTTTGTGTTGAACGGAAGGCAATAAAGTGGTCGATGATAACACCAATCATTGAGGGAAAGGATGTTATTTCTCATCATGAATTCAATTGATATCTTGGAAGACCTCAGAAAGTTGATGATGATCATGACACATTTGTCGAGAGGTTTCAAGAAGATGTAACCGATCGGCGATGACATCAAGTCAACGGAATGATGAAGCGAAAAGTTATTGAAACCATGGGTACGACCCAAACTCGAAATCGATCTTGTTGTTCAAGGCGAAATGATACGACAAGGAAGATCGGCATAAGGTTATCTCATCATCGAAAATTGTGCTGCGGGAAGAAGGACCAGGTAGCACAGTTAAAATTTAGCACAAAATGATATAGTCGATCAGACTAGGAATGACGTGATGGAGTATTAAACTTCTCAACCACAAAGTACTAGGAGTACTGAATCACAGGGGTGATTCGATTCACTAATCGGTGTTCTCGTTTGTCGACAACCCAGAACCCATGGAGTGACTATGACGGGGAAAGGCGCTACTTCATCAGGAATGCATGAGATATAGTGCAATCGGTTGATATCCTCAAGATACCAGGGGGGTATACTCGAAGGTAGATCAAAATAAAGGTTGGACTTGGGCATTGATCCGCAAAAGGCAAATGCTTAAACTTGGCCGAGAAATGGGATCAAGGAAGGACAATATGGTCGGAACCATAGCTGCAAGGGATCCAATTTAATGACACCGAAAGAATTACCCAAATGATTAAATATTTTGCAAGAAGCTTCCATGATAAGTTCCACATCGGGTCCATGGGCATGAACACAAAGTTCAAGGTCGACTCCCACTTCTGTAATGCATATCCTTTCATTCACTTCTCGTTTACGAAGAAGTTGTAGTGTTGAAATTTTATCTGGCGAAGCACCAGAAGAGTATGACTCGTGAAAACTTCCGGGTTCACACATATTAGAAAAGGCATAGGTTCAACCCATCAAGGCCTCTTTGGAACATAAACCACAAACTTTAGGAGTGAATAACTTCAAGCTCGAAGGCAGAGCATGGTTGAGAAAGCAGAGGATACAATTTACCAAAGGCATTATGTATCCGAGGAAAGGCTCACAAGGTTATTGAATATAAAGGACATTGTCGGATAAAATCCAACAAAGGATCTGGTGGTCCATAAGGGATCTGATGCGAGCATCGGTACTCAACCAGAAGAAGAAAGAATGCAATGAGATCGGATGATAGAAACACCTGACTTAATTCAAAGTTCAATTGCAAAGGAAGGATGAATTCCAAAACAAGGGATCATAAGCAATGCTCTGATTAGGGATGGATAAGTTGAATAGAATTAGGGGTACATTCAACGACAACTTGATTGGTCGAGGACCAGCTCATGTTCAAAATGATGTCTGAGCCGGAAGGATGAATCCTAGGATCCGATTGAGGATTGCGAGCATTCGCAACATACCGAATCAAGTGACTCGAAATGATAGTGACAGAGGATGTCAACGGAGATTACTAGAAGTATGGAATTAACCATAATGCAGGAAGGCAAGGAATTCAAGAGCAATGGGCTGCTGAGGTTTTCCAAAAAATTGAATGGTATTTTGAGGACTTTTGTGAAACACATGAACAACTAGGGATGACTGGATACTCAGCAAGTGCGAGGAATTATCCGTAGGGGTATTTATGTGGCAAGGAACTTCAAGGCAGTAGGAACAAAGTATACTCGGAATAATAGAGACAATTTCGGGGTATCTTGTAATAACAAGATCAACGGGGAATGATTGTACGAATGGAAAGTGCACGTGGTTATACATAGGGGTGGCGATGATAGGGAAATGCAAAAGCAACGGGCACCAAGTCTCGAGGGAACATCGGAGAGTCACTGCGAAATCTTCTGGTGCAGCCGGCGATCATCTGGACGGAAGGGGCTCTCCGGGAGAAAGTGGTGACGAGAACCTAGAGTTATAATTTGTAAGATCATTTAACCCGAATAGAAGAGAGAGCAGAATCCCAGAGTATAGACGAGGGATAAAAGATCCTAATACCACCCAATGGCGACGTGGGCCCATGGGCCGCACAACCAAGTTAGTAAAACAATTTCCATCGACTAGACTTAAGTTCGGCCAAGGAGTGTGGAAGGGGGATTCCTACAGGCAGTCGGCTCTGATACCAACTTGTGATGCCCCCGATTCAATCATACACTAATCATACACGCAAACGTGTACGAACAAGATCAGGGACTCACGGGAAGATATCACAACACAACTCTACAAATAAAAAGTCATACAAGCATCATATTACAAGCCAGGGGCCTCGAGGGCTCGA
Organism: Triticum urartu; assembly: GCF_003073215.2. Taxonomy (NCBI): domain Eukaryota; kingdom Viridiplantae; phylum Streptophyta; class Magnoliopsida; order Poales; family Poaceae; genus Triticum; species Triticum urartu. The sequence goes on from NC_053023.1 coordinate 359,407,572, forward strand.
ATACAAGAGCTCGATCGTAGATGAGTCAGCGGAAGCAACAATATCTGAGTACAGACATAAGTTAAACAAGTTTGCCTTAAGAAGGCTAGCACAAACTGGGATACAGATCGAAAGAGGCGCATGCCTCCTGCCTGGGATCCTCCAAAACTACTCCTGGTCGCCGTCAGCGGGCTGCACATAGTAGTAGGCACCCCCAGTGTAGTAGTAGTCGTCGTCGACGGTGGCGTCTGGCTCCTGGGCTCCAACGTCTGGTCGCGGCAATCGAGTATAGAAAGGGGGAAAAGAGGGAGCAAAGCAACCCTGAGTACTCATCCAAAGTACTCGCAGGCAAGGAGCTACACTACATATGCATGGGTATATGTGTAAAGGGGCAATATCAGTGGACTGAACTGCAGAATGCCAGAATAAGCGGGGGATAGCTAATCCCATCGAAGACTACGCTTCTGGCAGCCTCCATCTTGCAGCATGTAGAAGAGAATAGACTGAAGTCCTCCAAGTAGCATCGCATAACATAATCCTACCCGGCGATCCTCTCCTCGTCGCCCTGTTAGAGAGCGAGCACCGGTTGTATCTGGAACTTGGAAGAGTGCGTTTTATTAAGTATCCGGTTCTAGTTGTCATAAGGTCAAGGTACAACTCCAAGTCGTCCTGTTACCGAAGATCACGGCTATTCGAATAGATTAACTTCCCTGCAGGGGTGCACCACATAACCCAACACGCTCGATCCCATTTGGCTAGACACACTTTCCTGGGTCATGCCCGGCCTCGGAAGATCAACACATCGCAGCCCCACCTAGACCAATAGAGAGGTCAGCACGCCGGTCTAAACCTAAGCGCCCAGGGGTCTGGGCCCATTGCCCTTAGCACACCTGCACGTTGCGTGGGCGGCCGAAAGCAGACCTAGCCTAGTAGGCGTTCCAGTCCAATCCAGCGTGCGCCGCTCAGTTGCTGACGTCACGAAGGCTTCGGCTGATACCACGACGTCGAGTGCCCATAACAGTCCCCGCGTAGATGGTTAGTGTGTATAGGCCAGTAGCCAGACTCAGATCAAATACCAAGATCTCGTTAAACGTGTTATTTTGAAATAACCGCGAACGCCGACCAAGGCTAGGCCCACCTCTCTCCTAGGTGGTCTCAACCTGCCCTGTCGCTTCACCACCAAGATCCACACAGAGCGCTGTCGGGAAAGTATGTCCTTCCAGCTCCCAATTCGTGAATCAACCGCGGGTACTCCTCAAGCCAACCCGACTTTAGTCATCACATGTATCATGTATAAAGTATATAGTATGTACACGTGATCACCTCCCGAGTGATCATGGCCCTATAGTATAGCATGGCAGATGGACAAGAATGTAGGGCCACTAATGATAAACTAGCATCCTATACTAAGCATTAGGATTGCAGGTAAAGGTAACAACAGTAGTAGCAAGGACATGCTATGCATTAGGGATAGGAATAACGGAAAGCAGTAACATGCTACACTACTCTAATGCAAGCAGTAGAGAGAAGAGTAGGCGATATCTGGTGATCAAGGGGGGGCTTGCCTGGTTGTTCTGGCAAGAGAGAGGGGTCGTCAACACTGTAGGCGAACTGGGGGTCGCCGGCAGTCTCGGGGTTTACCGGAAAGAAGTAAAGGAGGGGGAACACAATAAATAACAGAGAAATCCAAGCATCACAAAGAAAGACGCAGCAATACGTTGTGCTAGGGGTGACCTAACGTAGGGATAGGCGATACCGATGAAGGAGGGAAAACATCCAGGAAAGTATTCCTGGTGTTTCGCGTTTTCGGGCAGATAAACCGGAGAGGGAAAGTTACGTGTTCGCTCTGCTAGGGATGTGTGACGAACGAACGGACTGTGTATCCGGATTCGTCTCGTCGTTCTAAGCAACTTTCATGTACAAGGTATTTTCATCCGAGTTACGGATTATTTTATACTAATTTTTAAAGTTTAATTTATTTTCTAGAATTAACATATTATTCTATTTCGGGTTGACTAGTCAAAAGGGGATGTGTGGCCCACATGTCATAGACTATTTACCTACACAAATAAATAAATCTAACTTATTTAAAGTGGGGGCCTACATGTCATCTACTACTAGACTAACTTAGCACTAAGCTAGTACTACTACTAACTAAGCCTAGCAACTAATTTAGTAAGGGTGGTCCTGGGCACAGCCGTCCACACACAATCACGCTGTCACGCACACAGCACACTCACACACAATGCTAGAGGTTAAATCAGTTTTCTGTTAACAGAAGATAGTATTTTGTGATTTTCGTAGGAATTAATCCACGCATCAAAAGTATTTGGTCCAGTGGGATAAAATGGAGTTTGTCATGTATACTTCCTACTTATATTATTTTCACTCCTGTTTACAACTGTTTAACCACAGTTTAGGGGCTGCCCAAGGGGTTACTCGATGTAATATTCGCAAATCTAGCTAGCAGCTACAGTAGCTATCATCAGTTAGTAGTAGACAAGTAACAAGCGGCAGCAGCATTGGGCAACCAGAAGCAGTAGTCGCCGGTAGTATCAGGCACACACGACAGCGCATGCGCAAGCGCAAGTCACAGACAGAACGGGGAGCAGCGAGCAACGCCGGGCGCCGGGGTCGCCCGCCCGGACGGCGTAGTGGCAGCAGGGCAGAGCAACTACAACAGGCAGAGCATGGGCCGCGGGCGTCACGGAAACTATAGCAGGCAGTGCATGGGCTGCGGGCGTCGCGACAACTACAGCCGCAGTAGAGCAGGTCGCAGCGGGAGGCACCGGCCGGCGGAGCAGCGCACGAGCGGTGCTAGCAGGGGGCGGCCGCGGTTGCAGTCGTGTAGCAGTGGCGCGGCGATAGCAGAAGCAGCAGCGCCAATGCAGCATCAGTAGCTCAGATATGTACGCGTACGCCCGAGATCGGGCACGGCGATGAAGGTGACCTACGGCATCCAAATCAAAGGATAAAAAGGGGGGTCCGAGGGAGGAGCTCACTGAGGAGGCGCACGAAGGCCCGGTGAGTGACTAGAAGCAGCAATTTGCTCGTATTGGCGCGACGAAGCTCCGGTGATGCAAAGGAAGAAGACACTCGATGCCGGCGATGCGATGGCTCTTGGCTTGTTCCATTGGGCGAGGAAGACGAAGAAGACGTCGACGGAGATTCTGGACACGACGGTGCCACGCGGGGTGGCTGGTGGCTATGTAGGCGGCGAACCCATGGCGACGGCGGCGACGGTCTCCTCCAGATCGAGAAGATGGGCGAGAGGGGGGAGAAGTGGGAGAGGCAGGGGCAGTGGGTGGCTAGGGTTTGCCAAGGGAGGGGCGCCGACCCTATTTGTAGGCGGGGGTTCGCCGGCGGATGGCCGCCACGGCGTCGACCGGTGCCGTGGCGGGCATCAGGCATGCCCACGATCCTCCGTGAACAGGGAGGGAGGGGTAGCGGGGATGTGGGCCGGCCTGTTGGTTAGGTGGGCCAAGTGGGAATCATGGGGGTTTCTTTTTCTTTTGCTATATTCTTTTGAAAATTGCAAGGCCATATAAAGACTTTTGTAAAATATGGAATTGTGCCACATAAATAAGTTGCAATAATTAGCACTGCCAGAAAATGATTTGGTGCCATAATAAATTACTTTGTATATTTTTTTGAAAAAATTGAATAATAGTTTAAGCCACTGTTTTATTTATTCAAGGGTATTCAACTATTTTATAGAAATGTTGCTTCTTCACCAATATTAACTATGAATTATTTGTCACAGTTTGTACTTTTTTTTAGTTTTGACATTTGAAAACTTTTATAGTTTGTCTTGAATTTGAATTTTGAATTCGAACGGGATTGAACCATCGTGGGATTAACAACAGAAAACGTGGTGACGTGGCATCATTATCATGGGATTACTGTAGCTTGATTATCCGGGCGTCACAGTCATCCTGCGGCCGCTCCCCTGTATCACCGCGTTGAACGACAGGAGCAACTACGCCGACTGCCTGCCTTGAGTGAAGTCCCAGCACCTCCGCAAGCCGCTTCATTGTGCCGTCTGCGGCCCCTACTCGCCGGAGCCGTGCCTTCCTCCAATGCCCTCGAGCCCACGCCGGCCATCGACCTCGCTAGCAACAATGAACCAGGGCGTCCATGGCCCCTGCTTCGAACGATCGAGCACAGCCACGCTCACTGTGTGTTGACCACACCCCAGCCCAGATCCGCCGGCCCAAGAGGCCCATGGGTGAGCTGCACCCCCTCCAGCCCTTTGTGCCTATTGGGCCAGTTCAACTTTCGGCCCGTTATGTTTTTTTAGTTTAGGAGGATTTTCCAAATATCCTAGAGAGAGCACTTTTGCAGAAAAGACCCTCAGGTTCATACATTTAATAACTCACAAACTATGCATCACATGGAAAAACTTTATATATGAAACTTGCTTAGAATTTTGTGTAGATTAATAATTTGCCACTTTCATCTATGTTTAAAATGTTTTTTGTTTAAATTTGCCTAATGCCATGCTAAAATGCTTTATTTCATATCTAAATAACCGTAACTCCGAATTTAAGAAACTTTATATGTAAATGGGGTGGAAAAATGCCTAGTTTAACGTGGTGACCTTACTTTGCATGTCAAACAACTCTAAAATTGTGTTTAGGGCAGATCAGTACCAAACCTAATATATGCATATGGGGATTTACCGGAATTGTTGTAAGTTGCTTCCGGCCTCATTTAAACTTGACTTGATAGGTAGTTTTACTTTGCTTCACCCTCTTGCCATGTTTAACAACATTTAATATTGTTGTGTACATAAACAAGATCGAACTAAATAAGTCATGTGGTGTTTCGTCAATATGAAACGGAGTTGCATATTGAGCACCACTTAATTTGTAGGGTTGTTTGTCATTTTGCCATGCCATGCTTCATTAAACCGGACATGCATCATACTTGGTTGTGCATCATGCCATGTTCATGTGTTGGTTGTGTACTATGTTGTGTGCTTCTTTCTGGTGTTGCTTCTTCGGGTTGGTTCCGATAACGTCGCGTTTGTGAGGACCCATTCGACTACGTCCATTTGTCTTCTTCATGGACTCGTTCATCTTCCTTGTGGGATTTCAGGCAAGATGACCATACCCTCGAAATCACTTATATCTTTGCTTTCTAGTTGCTCGCTCTTTTGCTATGCCTATGCTGCGATTCCTACCACTTGCTTATCATGTCTCCCATATTGTTAAACCAAGCCTCTAACTCACCTTGTCCTAGCAAACTGTTGTTTGGCTATGTTACCGCTTTGCTCAGCCCCTCTTATAGCGTTGTTAGTTGCAAGTGAAGATTGGAGTTTGATCCATGTTTGGAACATGGATATTTTGTTGGGATATCACAATATCTCTTATTTAATTAATGCATCTATATACTTGGTAAAGGGTGGAAGGCTCGGCCTTATGCCTGGTGTTTTGTTCCTCTCTTGCCGCCCTAGTTTCTATCATATCGGTGTTATGTTCCTGGATTGTGCATTCCTTACGCGGTTGGGTTATAATGGGAACCCCTTGACAGTTCGCCTTGAATAAAACTCCTCCAACAAGGCCCAACCTTGGTTTTACCATTCGCCACCTAGCCTTTTTCCCTTGGGTTAGGCCAGCCCAAGGGTCATCTTTATTTTAACCCCCCCAGGCCAGTGCTTGTCTAAGTGTTGGTCCGAAACAGAGCCACTTGCGGCGCCACCTCGGGGAAACTTGAGGGCTGGTTTTAGCTGTACGTAGTGTTCATCCGGTGTTGCCCTGAGAACGAGATATGTGCAGCTCCCATCAGGATGTCAGCGCATCGAGCGGTCTTGCTGGACTTGTTTTACCATTGTCAAGGATGTCTTGTAACCGGGATTCCGAGTCTGATCGGGTCTTCCCGCTAGAAGGAATATCCTTCGTTGACCGTGAGAGCTTTTGATGGGCTAAGTTGGGACACCCCTGCAGGGATTTGAACTTTCGAAAGCCGTGCCCGTGGTTATGGGCAGATGGAAATTTGTTAATGTCCGGTTGTTGAAAACCTGAAGTTGACCTTAATTAAAATGCATCAACCGCGTGTGTAACCGTGATGGTCTCTTTCCGGCGGAGTCCGGGAAGTGAACACGGTGTTGGAGTTATGTTTGACGTAGGTTGTTCTAGGATCACTTCTTGATCATAGTTTCTCGACCGTGCTTTTGCTTTCTCTTCTCGCTTTCTTTTGCATATGTTAGCCACCATATATGCTAGTCGCTCGCTGCAGCTCCACATCATACCTCTGCCTTACCCATAAGCTTAAATAGTCTTGATCGCAAGGGTGTGAGATTGCTGAGTCCCCGTGACTCACAGATACTTCCAAAACCAGCTTGTAGGTGCCGTTGAACCGTGCAGATGACGCAACCAAGCTCAAGGAGGAGCTCGATGAAGATCTTGCCCTTTGTGTTGTTTCGTTCTAGTTGATCAGTAGTGAAGCCCAGTTGGGGTCGATCGGGGATCTCTATAGCATTTGGGGTAGTCTTCTTTTATTTTGGATCCGTAGTCGGGCCCTGATTGTATTTGGATGATGTAATGCTTTATTCATGTATTTGTGTGAAGTGGCGATTGTAAGCCAACTATGTATCTTTTCCCTTATTGTATTACATGGGTTGTTTGCGAAGATTACCTCACTTGCGACATTGCTTTCAATGTGGTTATGCCTCTAAGTCGTGCTTCGACACATGGGAGATATAGCCGCATCGAGGGCGTTACAGTGGCCTCGACACATCTAGAGGCACGAGCTCCCAAAAAGGGGAAGGGCACCCCAGCGGTCGACACCGCGTGGGACGTCGACAGCAGTCCAGAACGTCGCGCCCGCACTAGGCCCCGCATCGTAAGTGACATGGCTTATTTACATGCACATCCAACCCTTCCTTTTTATTATTCTAATATGGTTAATCCACACTATCGCAGTCCAGCCCGTGACCTTATCCAGGGATCCTCATCTGGAGGTTCGTTGGCTCCGTCGGAGATGGTGAGCATGTCACCACGGCCTGCTTACTCCCCCGGGGCCAGGGACGACACCGAAGTGTTATCCTGGAGGACCGCTCCGAAGGGAGGAGACTAGGACGTTGTCCGGGAGGCGCCACAAGGCGGGATCTCCACTGCCGGACACATGGGGGAATCAATCCCCATGGAGACTGGCAAAGAGGTCCGTATCCAGTTTGGCCCTCAGCCGAATACGATTCCAGAGACCAATGTGGCTCCGGAATCGGGCGAGCAGCCTCCTTTGAAGGAGGGGGGGTGCGTCGCTTCCACCAGTGGCTCCTGTCCATCCAGGAGTGCCAGGTGACCTGATGGGGGCGCTACGAAGCGCCTCCGTCGTGGACGAGCACCGTATCCTTATGGGTGCAGTGATCGAGAAGGTTCAGTCCGCCAAGAGCGAACTGAATGAAGCCTATAGCAGCCTGTTAACAGGTTTCAAGGTAAGAAAGAGAAAAACCCTGTATAGTCCGTAGCCCCTGAGACGCTGTCCGGTGTTCGGCGGGGAGAACCGGACAAGGGATCAATCCTTAATTATAAGAGGTTGACTGAATATGTATTGATAAGCAGGCGTCCTATTAGCCGCGACCTCGCATGCTGCCAGATCTCCGAGCTGAAGCGGAGGGTGGAGCGGACCGAGAACGAGCTCGGCGAGGTTAAGGTTCGGCTCCTGGAGAAGCAAGGTGAGGAATGGCTTGCTATATGTTCGGGAAAGGATAAGCGATGTATATTGACAGCGGTATTGTGATACTTGTAGAGGCCGCGACTGAGGTCGAGGCCTTGATGAAGGCCCTGGGCGAGGCCGAGGAGAAAGCTGTCTAGCAGCAAGCCGCCCATAAGAAGCTAAAGGCCGAGGTCAAAGAAGTCCACCAGGAGCTCCAAGATGCGGTGAAAAAATGCGAGGGCTTGGAGCGTGATGCGTCGGTTCGAGGGACCGAACTCTCCAAGGCTCGTCAGAGCGTGGAGACCACATGAAATGAGGCCAAGAAGAGCACTGCGGGTAAGGCATTTAATATGCAAAGCAAGTATGCGGAGAAGAAGTACCTTTTACTAACCAGGGTCAGAGTTCCCAGGGGCTTTTGCTGATTTGCCACACAGTGTATCAGACGCCATGGAGTTCTGTCGAGCCGACGGAGGGGGTTCTTCGGAGATGCTCTTCTGGTCGCAGTATGCGGCACCAGAGTATCCCGTGCCCTTCACCGATCAGCTGAAACGGCTGGTGGAGCTGGATAGGGTGGCCTAACTAGCCATTAAGGATGTGATAATCCGGCTATGGCCAACCGAAGCTATGCCTAGCAGCTACTTCGGACTCGTGAGGCGGATGGTGAACGTCTGTCCTCGGTTGGACGTTATCGAGCGCTTCGTCTATATTGAAGGTGCCCGCATGGCCTTCGCTCGCTGAAAGATGTGGTGGGGGAAGATGAACGCTGTTGATGTCGCCAGCGGGCCGCTGGAGGGCAAGGAGCACCGCACACCCCAGCGGTATTTCGAGGATGTTGTAGAAGGGTCTCTACTTGTAGCGGCGTAATGTTCGCATGACATTGTATTTGAATAAATGTATTCCTGTTGCCTTTGTCTTGTATTATGAGAACAAAGCCAGTTTTTGTAAAGTAATTTTATTATGCTTTGAATTGTTTCCTCCTGTGCGGCCATGTTATGCGTAATCTGAGGGCTCGCCAGTCGTCGGCTTCTGCCCTCACGTAGATAGTACAGAGGTGTTCGGGATGGAATCTAAACAATCTTAATCCAATTATATGGTCCTTGAAGGAGTGTTTTAGCACAACGAACAAGGCAATCAGACTTTATGGCTTTAACGCCCTCGCCTCGCCATAGGAGTTTTATAATAAAGCATGAGCGCAGCCCCTGGTTTAAGCCAGAGTGCTGTCAGCATCTGATTGGGAAGTGCCGATCTCTCGCGTTACGCAGAAAAAATCTCCAATGATTTGTAACCCTTGAGTAGTTGACCAGCTCTCGCCACATCATGACAGTCAGTTTTCGGCTTTCTCTACTGAGGTGCTCGTCTAGTCAAAGCCAGGGCACAATCGCAGTAGTTCTCTCTTTACTACCCTAGCCGATGGAGCGGAACGTAGGGTAGCAAGCACAACAGCCCGGTAACCCAACTATTGACCAAAGACATGATTTGTAGATAACGCATATAATGCTAAATTCGGGGTGTCGAACACATATATAAGAAGTGTTCCGATTGTGCTGCCGTATTGTGGGGCGACAGGTAGCCCCTAGCGAATATTAAATGTAAAAGAGTGTCGATGCAGCAAATAAGCAGATCGAAATAAAAACGAAGTAAGAGGCGGAAACCACAGGAAGTGGGCCACGAACCATTTTTATTATAACTGGATGGATACCTTAAGGCGTATTTTGTACAGATGGTGCGAGAAGTGTTCGGCCATTTAACATGCTAGAACGGGTGCAGCGTGCGGGTCCTGAGAATAAGTATGAATACCCTCAAGAAGAACGTATAAAGGTTACCCTACACACCTGTGTTGCTTGCCTCAGTTGTACTTCAGTCCTTCTATAGGACTTGAAATCAGGCCCACAGAAAAAGGTGCGTGAAACAAGAAAAAGAGGTATTTGTGTCCGGGATCGGTCTGGCCGAATTGTAGACCCCGGGTTATCTCGTGCCTCCGTCGATGTCCATGGAATTTTGAGTGCATAATTGTGTACGCGTGGTACGAATGCCACTACCTCATTGGGGCTGGGACGGAGGATGAATTGCTAGCCAAGCTCTTGACGAGCCGCGCTGTCCTATTGCAGTGTAGTCCGGACCCGTTTGATGGTGTCCAAGGGCTGGGCAGCTGGATTATAATGCTGCCTGAGAAGGCCGCTCTGTACTTCTGCTGCTAGGGCGGCGGTTTGCTCCTCTGTTTGAAGGGAGCGATCCATATTGTCATTGACTGTTATGACGCCGCGTGGACCGGGCATCTTGATCTTGAGATAAGCATAGTGTGGCACTGCGTTAAATCTAGCAAACGCGGTTCGTCTGAGCAGTGCGTGGTAGCCGCTGCGGAAGGGGACGATATCGAAGATTAACTCTTCGCTTCGGTAGTTGTCCGGAGAGCCGAAGACCACCTCCAGGATGATTGAACCCGTGCAGCGGGCCTCTACACCTAGTATGTCTCCTTTAAAGGTAGTCTTTGTTGGTTTGATTCGTGAGGGGTTAATGCCCATCATCTGTACTGTATCCTGGTACAGCTGGTTGAGGCTGCTTCTGCCATCCATTAGGACTCATGTGAGGTGGAATCCGTCGATGATTGGGTCAAGGACCAGTGTGGCCGAACCGCCATGGCGGATACTAGTCGGATGAACTCATTGTTCAAAGGTGATTGGAAATGACGACCATGGATTTAATTTTGGGGCGACCGGCTCTACCGCGTAGACATCCCTGAGCACTCGTTTGTGCTCCTTTCTAGGGATGTGCGTGGAGTATATCATGTTCACCGTTTTGACTTGGGGGGGGGGGGAGGAATTTCTTTTGTCCCCCCGTGTTCTGCTGTCGGGGCTCTTCATCCTCGTCCTCACTTTGTGATCCCTTTTCTTTGTTTTCGGCATTTAATTTGCCAGCCTGCTTGAAGACCCAACAATCCCTTTTGGTATGATTGGCTTGCTTATCCGGGGTGCCGTGAATTTGGCACGGACGGTCGAGTATGCGGTCCAGGCTGGAAGGTCCTTCATTGTTTCTTTTGTAGGGCTTCTTCCGTTGGCCGGACTTGGAGCCACCGAATCCGGCGTTGACTGTGGTGTCCTCGGTGTTGTCGCCATTGCTTCTGCGTTTGCGTCTATTGCACCGGAGTCTGTCGGTGTTGTTCTTGGCGTCTATGGGGCCTACCTCGCTGGCTGTGTTTTTCCTACGAGCCAGCCAGCTGTCCTCACCTGCGCAAAAGCGGGTCATGAGTGCCGTAAGTGCTGCCATTGACTTCGGCTTTTCTTGTCTGAGGTGGCGTGCTAGCCATTCATCACGAATGCTGCGTTTGAAGGCTGCTAGGGCCTCGGCATCCGGACAGTCAACAATCTGGTTCTTTTTGGTTAGGAATCTAGTCCAGAATTTCCTGGCCGATTCTCCAGGTTGTTGAACTATGTGGCTTAGGTCATCGGCATCTGGTGGTCGGACATAAGTTCCTTGGAAGTCGTCGAGGAAAGCCTCTTCCATGTCCTCCCAGCTGCCGATTGAGTTCTCAGGCACGCTATTTAACCAATGCCGATCTGGTCCTTTGAGTTTTAATGGGAGGTATTTGATGGCGTGGAGGTCATTTCCTCGGGCCATGTGGATGTGGAGAATGAATTCCTCGATCCATACCGCAGGATCGGTTGTGCCGTCGTATGATGCAATATTGACGGGCTTGAACCCCTCGGAGAATTCATGATCTAGTACTTCATCTATGAAGCAGAGTGGGTGTGCGGCGCCTCTATATCAGGCCGCATCATGACGGAGCTCTGAAGGAGTCCGTCAGCAGCATTCGGCCCGAGCGTGGTTAGGTTTGTCACATCCGACTAAGTAACCATCGTCGCGCCTCGTGGCACGTCCTCGTGATCCGTAGATCAATCTTGTGTGTCCTACTCTACTATCCAGAGTCTGCCGGAGTTCGTACGTATGACTCCGGACTCTTCCGTCCCTATTTTGACGGGGTGGTGGGGCGGTCTGCTGTTCACCCTGAGTTGCCGCTTTATCACGACCGCGGGGTGGCCGTTCTGCCGCCCTGTCTCGAGCACGTGGTGGTCGATCTGCATTATGTGAGGGAGATATATGCTCCGGAGCCTCCTCATCGAATTGAGGTAGCAGTCTACATTTCGGGTAGCTCTTGGCTGGGCGGTTGAGGCAGTATTCTTCGGCTGTCAGAACATAAGTCCATCTATCGACGAGCAGGTCTTGTTCAGCTTGAAGCTACTGTTGTTTCTTTTTCAGGATCCTTGCAGTGGCTATGAGCTGAAGCTTAAAGCGCTCCTACTCGAGAGGATCCTCGGGCATGATGAAGTCTTCGTTGCCAAGGGTTGTCTCCTCCTCGGAGGGCGGACGGTAACTATCATCCTTCGGGTCATCTTGTATGTCCTGTTCGTCAGGGTTGTCTTGCCTGCTGTCGTGTTCCTGCTCGGATGTAGCCCCGTCGTGGTCTTCACTATTTTCGGCGTCCCCTGGAGTACTATTTTCTCCGGTGCCAGTGTTGCCGTCCTTTGAGCGGTGGAGCTTGGGGCGGTGTTTGGGCTGCTAGTGCTTAGACTGTGTCTCAGAGGTTTTGTTCGTATTCGGCTCATCTTTGTCGTCGCCGGATCCTTTAGGTGTATCAACCATGTAGACATCGTATGAAGAGGTGGCCGTCCAACATCTAGTGAATGGCGGGTCTTGGCCATGCTCCTTGTCGGCATCGTCGTCCATACCGTCAATGTCTTCAGAGTCATAGTCAAGCACGTCGGTTAAGTCATCGACGGTGGCTATGAAGTTGGTGGCGAGTGGGAAGCGAAATTCGTCATCATCCGTCTCTAGCTCGAACCGGACATAGTTCGGCTGTGATTCCTTTTCCAAGGACAAAATCTTTAAAGATTTTATCACGTCACCCAAAGGCGACTGCTGGAACATGTCAGCGGCGCTGAACTCGAAGATCGATAACCGATCTAACTCGGTGTTCACGGGTGTACACAGTCCGGAACTTATAGGGCGTCGCGTCCATGTGCGGCTCCAACGCCGCGGACTTTGAGGCCTCCGATGGCTCGATCTGCTTTGGTTCTAAGGTCGTTGCAGCTGCAGGAACCATCTCCTGGGTGTGATCCGATGATAGATTGAAGTCATGTTCATCAGGATGAGGGGGAGCGATCGCCGCGGGCTCAAGTCCCTCGAACATCAAGTCTCCACGGATATCCGCGGCGTGGTTCAAGCTTCCGAATCCGACCTGATGGCCAGGGGCATAGCAATCGATCTGCTCCAGATGGCCAAGCAAGTCTGGCCATAGTATGAAGCCGCCGAATACGAGGATCTATCCGGGGAGGAAGGTTCCTCCTCGGACAGCGTCATTATGGATGATTGAGGGGGCCATCGAACCTTTTGTTGACAACACAGTGGAACTCTTAATGAAAGCACCAATGGCGTTGTCATAACCGGCGGATCCCGAACTATGCGTCTAGGATTGATGATAACATGAGACAGGGGACACGATGTTTACCCAGGTTCGGGCCCTCTCTATGGAGGTAATACCCTACTTCCTGCTTGATTGATATCGATGAATATGAATATTGCAAGAGTTGATCTACCACGAGATCGTAATGACTAAACCTTAGAAGTCTAGCCTATGAATATGGTAATGAGTATATGTGGTGTCCTTTCTGGACTATCCCCTAGACACCGAGGGGATCTAGGGTTTACATGGAGTCGGTTAAAGAAAAAGGAATCTTCGGTCGCCAAGCTTGCCTTCCACGCCAAGTAGAGTCCAATCCGGACACGGTGTAGTCTTCGGCCTTCATGTCTTCACAGCCCATCAGTCTAGCCCATGGATAATAGGCCGGACGCTCGAGGACCCCTTAGTCCAGGACTCCCTCAGGGGGTGAACAGACTCTTAGCAAGAAAAGTTGCAGATTTTAATTTCTTTAAGTTGAAGTGGAATTTTGGCACAGGTTTAAACATTCATAATACATATCAGGCAAGCATGACAAGAGTATATGAGCAGCGGAAAATAAATCATGCAAGTTGCAAGAATGTAAAGGGATTGGTTTGGAGTGTGCAAACGCAATTGGAGACACGAAGATTTTTGGCGTGGTTCCGATAGGTGGTGCTATTGTGCATCCATGTTGATGGAGACTTCAACCCACGAAGGGTAACGGTTGCGCGAGTCCACGGAGGGCTCCACCCATGAAGGGTCCACGAACAAGCAACCTTGTCTATCCCACCATGGCCATCGCCCGCGAAGAACTTGCCTCACCAGGGTAGATCTTCACGAAGTAGGCAATCTCCTTCCCCGTACAAACTCCTTGGTTCAACTCCACAATTTTGATGGAGGCTCCCAAGTGGGACCGACATGATCAACTCGGTGGGACCGATGTGCTAGGGTTAGGGTAAAGCCTTATCTCGGTTGGACCGATTACACAAACTCGGTGGGACCGATTTGGGTAACAAGCAAATAGAGAGTTGGCCAAGCAAACTTGGTGGGACCGATTTCACATTTCGGTGACACCGAAATTAAGGCAATAGGCAACAGAGAGTTTTCAAGCCCATCTCGGTGAGACCGAGATCCCTATCAGTGAGACCGAATTGATTAGGGTTTCTGGCAGTGGCTATGTCAAGAGAACTCGGTGGCGCCGGATAGAAAGTTTGAGACAAATGTGGATGTGAGAAAGTGGTTGAGGGCTTTGGAGCATATCACTAAGCACTTTGAGCAAGCAAGCCATTAAGCAACACCACATCCCCTCTTAATAGTATTGGCTTTCCTATGGACTCAATGTGATCTTGGATCACTAAGATGAAAAATGTAGAGTCCCGAGCTTTGAGCTTGAGCCAATCATTTGTCTTCATCATCTTGAAGGGGTCCCACATCCTCTAGTCCATGCCACTCCACTGTTGGACTTATCTGAAATATGCTAGATGAAAGTATTAGTCCAACAAGAGATATGTTGACATTAATTACCAAAATCACCCAGCAAGAACTTGTGCTTTCATCGCACCACCATCCAACGACATTGGGATGTGCACCGTGAATTATACGAATGCAACGGCCCAATCGTCGACGAGCCAACACCCATGTCGGCGGATACCTGGCTCACGAGGTCAGGTGCCTTGCCTTCACACGCTATCTGTGGCAAGTCTGCTAGCCGTCCATCCGCATGTTCAAGCTCGAAGTACCAGAAAAGTACGAAGACAAGCTGAACCCTACAAAGTTCTTTGGCATTTACACGATCGCTGTGGAGGCTACCGGGGGAAGGGATGAAAAGATTTTGGCCAACCATTTCCCATTGGTGCTCAAATCCAATGTGCAAGCCTGGCTTATGAACTTGCCGGAGAACTCCATTTCCTCCTGGTCATATCTTTGCAACTAGTTCGTTGGCGCTTTCACCAGAGGCCAGAAGGGTCCTGGGTTGCCCACTGACTTGCAAGTTGTCACGCAAAGGAATGAGAAGATCTGCGTAGATATATTCAGAGGTTCAGCCGTCTACACCACAACATCCTGGATGTGCACCCCACAGCTGTGATTGCCGCGTTCCACACGAATGTGGCAATCATTAGATGTGGGAGAAAATGCAAGTACGACTGTCGAAGACCATGAATGAGCTCTACTCGTTGGCGGACAAGTGCGCATGGGCTAATGAAGGGAGAGGGCTTCCTAGGGAGGATGCCGACATTGAAGTCGATTCGGACAATGAGATGCTGCTACCTCTTCAGCACTGCGTTGGTTTTCCCTTGAAGAGGAAAGGGTGATGCAGCAGAGCAGCGTAAGTATTTCCCTCAGTTTTTGACAACCAAGGTATCAATCTAGTAGGATGCCACGCACGAGTCCCTCGCACCTACACAAACATATAAACTCCTCGCAACCAACGCGATAAAAGGGGTTGTCAATCCCTTCACGATCACCTACGAGAGTGAGATCTGATAGATATGATAAGATAATATTTTTGGTATTTTTATGATAAAGAGAAATAAAGATGCAAGTAAAATAAATGGCAAAGGAAATAACTAAGTATTGTAAGATTAATATGATGGAAAATAGACCTGGGGGCCATAGGTTTCACTAGAGGCTTCTCTCGAGAGCATAAGTATTACGGTGGGTGAACGAATTACTGTTGAGAAATTGACAGAATTGAGCATAGTTATGAGAATATCTAGGTATGATCATGTATATAGGCATCACGTCCAAGACAAGTAGACCGACTCCTACCTGTATCTACTACTATTACTCCACACATCGACCGCTATCCAGCATGCATCTAGAGTATTAAGTTGAAGAGAACAGAGTAACGCTTTAAGCAAGATGACATGATGTAGAGGGATAAACTAATGCAATATGATATAAACCCCATCTTGTTATCCTCGATGGCAACAATACAATACTTGCTTTGTTGCCCCTACTGTCACTGGGAAAGGACACCGCAAGATTGAACCCAAAGCTAAGCACTTCTCCCATTGCAAGAAAGATCAATCTAGTAGGCCAAACCAAACTCATAATTCGAAGAGACTTGCAAAGATAACCAATCATACATAAAAGAATTCAGAGAAGATTCAAATATTGTTCATAGATAAACTTGATCATAAACCCACAATTCATCGATCTCTACAAACACACCGCGAAAGAAGATTACATCGAATAGATCTCCACAAGAGAGGGGGAGAACTTTGTATTGAGATCCAAAAAGAGAGAAGAATCCATCTAGCTAATAACTATGGACCCGTAGGTCTGAAGTAAACTACTCGCACTTCATTAGAGGGGCTATGGTGTTGATGTAGAAGCCCTCCGTGATCGATGCCCCCTCTGGCAGAGCTCCGGAAAAGGCCCCAAGATGGGATCTCGTGGATACAGAAAGTTACGGCGGTGGAATTAGGGTTTTGGCTCCGTATCTAGTAGTTTGGGGGTATGTAGGTATATATAGGAGGAAGGAGTACGTCGGTGGAGCAACATGGGCCCCACGAGGGTGGAGGGCGCGCCCCCTACCTCGTGCCTTCCTGGTTGATTGCTTGACGTAGGGTCCAAGTCCTCGGAATCATGTTCGTTCCAAAAATCACATTCCCGAAGGTTTCATTCCGTATGGACTCCGTTTGATATTCTTTTTTTGCGAAACCCTAAAATAGGCAAAAACACAGCAATTCTGGGCTGGGCCTCTGGTTCATAGGTTAGTCCCAAAAATAATATAAAAGTGTATAATAAAGCCCAATAATGTCCAAAATAGGATATAATATAGCATGGAACAATAAAAAATTATAGATACGTTGGAGACGTATCAGATGCCGCCGCCCCAGGGAAGAAGGGCCGAAGGCGCAACAAAAAACTCAAGTGAAAATTAGTTATGTCTGTCGAAGGATCCGGCGATTCCATGCCCTGCCAAGAAAACAAACGCGAAAGGCACTAGAAAGGAAGCAACTTGATAGATGCGAAGGTGTCCTGATGTTTCGATGAGATGGTGGCTATCATTTTCTGTGGGAGTCGACCTTCACAATCAGACTATGAACGTGTGAGACGTCACGCCTTAGCAATTGCTAAACCAACTTCCTAGGGGTGATTGACCACGCCGGAGCATGATCAACCTGTCCATGATGGTCTGTTTCCTGCGAGCAAACGAAGAACAAGCAAGAAACTAATATTGCAATCTGGATATTGTGAATATAAGAGGAAAGCTTTATTAATGAAGGTCGGGTTTTGTGACGCCTTTGTCTGGTCGTTGAACACAAACGAAGTACGCGAAGTTGCAGCTATGGCGAACTTATAATCTAAACAAAACCCAAAGTCTAAACGATGCCCTAAGGGATGTATATATGGAGGAGAGAGGGGGGAATTGCGTGGCCCATGGAGGAGGGATCCGAAACCAACCCTAACTCTTGTTTCCCCACATATACTGACTCTAAAAACAGACTATATTCAAGTATTTCAAAATTACATGGGCCTAGCCAAAAAATAAGGTGACGCAGCACTTAGAATATCCTCTGGACGAAATTTATGAAGTGCCATCTTGTATATTTCGTCCAAGGCTTCATGCACTCATTATGGTGGCTTCAAAGTCCTGGAATCGTCACTTGTAAATCCGTTCTTGTTCCCCTTGCGCATGCAATCATCTCCATGCTTGAACTTGCTCCAAGGTTCATCTTTCTTGTCCAAGCTAGGCCCTTCATTTGTAAGCAAAACAAATGTATCCAATTTAGGTAGCATCATATTCTCATGAACATTAGAATCGTTACCAAGAAACAAAAGTACCTGGTAATTTAATTGGCGTGCGTGAGCTCTAGTAATTGGTCCAGTATGTATAGAAGAAGGGGTTGTGGGTGTAACAATCGTATTGATGTCCTCATCATCCTCCCCTTCTTGAAATCAAGTCGTCCTTGGTGGAAGCTCATCTTCCTCACCCAAATAAGGCTTCAAATCTGCAATGTTAAAAGTGGGACTAAGCGCAAAATCTGCATGCAGCTCAAGTTTATATGCATTATCATTTATTTTCTCTAACACATTAAAAGGACCATCAGCATGTGGCATTAGCTTTGATTTGCGCAAATTAGGAAATCTATGCTTACGCAAATGTAACCAAACAAGATCTCCAGGTGCAAACGCAACATGTTTTCTACCCTTATCTCCAGCATGTTTATATTTAGCATTCATACACTCAATGTTTTCCTTAGTTAACTCATGCATTTTTAAAATCAATTCAGCACGTTCTTTAGCATCAAAATTAACCTTCTCCGAAGATGGAAGAGGCAACAAATCAATAGGTGCACAAGTTAGGAAACCATACACAATTTCGAAAGGGCACATCTTAGTAGTAGAATGCAATGAACGATTATAAGAAAATTCAATATGAGGCAAGCATTCTTCCCACATTTTCTTATTATTCTTCAAAACAGCCCTATGCATAGTAGACAATGTTCTATTGACTACTTCAGTTTGTCCATCAGTTTGGGGGTGACAAGTAGTACTAAAAAGCAATTTAGTCCCCAACTTAGCCCATAATCATCTCCAAAAGTTGCTAAGAAATTTAGTATCATGATCTGAAACAATAGTATTTGGCACACCATGCAAGTGAATAATTTCATGAAAGAACAAATCAGCAACGTTAATTGCATCATCGCTTTTATGACATGGTATAAAGTGTGCAATTTCGAGAATCTATCCACGACAACAAATATGCTGTCCCTCCCCTTCTTCGTTCGAGGTAAACCTAAAACAAAGTCCATAGATATATCCTCCCAAGGAACACTAGGTACAGGCAAAGGCATATATAAACCATAAGGATTGAGTCGTGAATTAGCTTTTTGACATGTAGTGCAGCGAGCAACAGAACGCTCAACATCCCGTCTCATCTTTCGCCAAAAGAAATGTGTAGGAAGTATGTCCTGCATCTTCTTCACACCAATGTGTCCCATTAATCCTCCTCCATGAGCCTCCTGCAACAACAAAAGACGAACGGAGCTAGCTGGAATGCATAGCTTATTAGCACGGAACACAAATCCATCATTAACGACAAACTTGTTCCACGTTCTTCCTTCTTTACAATTCTGCATTACATCTTTAAAATCAGCATCATGCACATATTGATCTTTGATGGTTTGCAAACCAAATATTTTGAAGTCAAGTTGTGAAAGCATAGTATAGCGATGAGACAATGCTTTAGCAATAACATTTTATTTACCCTTCTTGTGTTTAATGAAATAAGGGAAAGTCTCAATGAATTCAACCCATTTAGCATGTCTATGATTCAGTTTAGCTTGAATTTTAATATGTTTCAACGATTCATGATCAGAATGTATAACAAATTCTTTGGGCCATAAATAACGTTGCCATGTTTCTAAAGTCCAAACAAGAGCATATAATTCTTTATCATAAGTAGAATAATTAAGACTAGGCCCACTCAATTTTTCAGAAAAGTATGCAACAGGTTTGCCATCTTGTAATAACACACCTCCTAATCCAATTCCATTAGCATCACATTCAAGCTCAAAAGTCTTATTATAATTAGGAAGTTGGAGTAAAGGAGCATGTGTCAACTTATCTTTCAATACCGTGAAGGCTTCTTCCCGTGCGGTATCCCAAACAAAAGGCACATCCTTCTTTGTAATCTCATTGAGAGGTGCATCAATGCTGCTGAAATCTCTCACAAAACACCTATAGAATCAAGTGAGGCCAAAAAAACTCTGCACTTGTGTGACTGTTTTGGGCTGCGACCAACTCTCAATAGCTTCAATCTTAGCTTTATCAACTTCAATTCCCTGTGGAGTAACAACATAGCCAAGAAATGGGACTCTGTCGGTGCAGAAGGTGCACTTCCCAAGGTTACCAAACAAACGTGCATCACGTAGAGCAATAAAAATAGCACGTAAATGTTCCAAATTTTGCTCCAAAGATCTGCTATAAATCGGTATATCATCAAAATAGACAACCACAAATCGTCCAATGAAAGCACGTAAAACTTCGTTCATTAATCTCATGAAAGTACTAGGTGCATTAGTTAACCCAAAAGGCATGACTAACCACTCATATAATCCAAACTTAGTTTTAAATGTTGTTTTCCATTCATCCCCCAATTTCATACGAATTTTATGGTATCCACTACGCAAATCAACTTTGGAGAATATTGTAGAGCCACTCAATTCATCAAGCATGTAATCTATCCTAGGAATAGGATGATGATAACGAAAAGTAATATTATTAATGCCTCTACAATCAACACACATACGCGACGTACCATCCTTTTTTGGCAGTAGTATAATAGGAACATCACAAGGACTAGAGATTCGCGTATATAACCTTTGTCGAGCAGCTGCTATACTTGATGCATAATCTCCTTCGTCTCCTCTGGATTGGTACGGTATGGCGCACGGTTAGGCAACGAAGCATCGGGAATTAAGTCAATCTGATGCTCAATCCCTCGAATAGGTGGTAATCCTGGTGGCACGTCTTGTGGAAAGATGTCAGCGAACTCCTGCAAAATGTTAGTGCATAGCAAACAGATTTGCTGAAATCTAGATCATCAATATCAGATTTGGTGGCAAGTAAACATGCACTTTTCAATTTAATTTCAGAAGCAACACTTATTAGGCTTCATTTGTTTCTCAGATTCTTTTTCCAGCATCTGATTTTCACTCTTATTTTTCTCCTGTTTTGCTTTATTAGCTCTATTAATATCATCTTTCAAATTGGAATCAGGAGTCATAGGAAGCAAAGTAATATTTTTATCCTTACAAACAAGATTATACTGATTGCTTCTACCATGGTGTATAGAATTATTAACAAATTTCCATGGTCTACAAAGTAATAAGGAACATGCTTGCATAGGTACCACATCACAAACAACATAATCAGCATATGTAGACATACTAAAATGCACACGAACAGTATGTGTTACCTTAACCTTGCCGCTATTGTTGAACCATTGGATGTAGTAAGGATGTGGATGTGGTCTTGTGGTGAGAGATAGATTCTCAACCATCTCCATGCTAGCCAAGTTGTTGCAGCTCCCTCCATCTATGATGACGCGAACAGGACATTCCTTCACAACTCCCTTTGTATGGAAAAACTTATGCCTCTGATTTTGCTTAGCGTGTGTGACCTACACACTCAAAACACGTTGAGCAACTAAACATTCATACCTGTCAACGTCTTCAGGAGCCATGTATTTGCATCTCATGACCAGAATCATCTCCACCGTGTTCTTCATGTGTAATAAGAGCCAAAGTCTCCTCATCATAGTCAGTAATAGACTCATACCCACCATCCTCAGTAGAAATCATCACACACTGAGATTTGCATTCTCTAGCATAATGACCTCTTCCCTTACAACGACGACAAATAATATCACTTGTGTGCCCTGTTGATGCCATGGAAGAAGAACTCTGTGCAGGCCCGATAGGTGTGCTCTTGGCAGATAGTGGTGGTTGTGCCTGCTTCCTTGTATCATGGCTGGAGGTGGCAGCAGGTGGAGGTGTCGGTGCAGTAGAATGGGTGGAAGTAGAGGATGCACGCGGCGTCCATGATGAAGATCAACCTGCAAAAAAGTTAGTCCGCGACAACGCCTGTCGATCCTACACTTAACGTTTAGCTTTACAAGCAAGATGGAATAAACGAGCGATATTATTATACTCCTTATACTCTAGAATGGACAGAATCTCTCTATTTAATCCACCCATAAAACATGCAGTCATAGCTTCATTCTCCTCAACAATACCACATTGAATCATGCCGGTTTGTAATTCCTGATAATATTCTTCTACAGAATTTTTTCCCTGTCTTAAGCATTGCAATTTTTGAAGTACTTCTCGTTGATAATATGGTGGAACCCAATGAGTATGCATAGAAGTTTTCAAAGCAGCCCAACTAGCTGGAATAGGATATAATCTACAATGTTCAGACCACCAAACACATGCAAAACTAGTGAAAGCACAAACAGCAGCAGGAACACGTCTCTCCTCAGCATATTGTAAACATGTAAAACGTTGTTTAGTTTCTAACTCCCAAGTAAGATATATATCAGGAACATATCTACCCTCAAATGGTGGAATTTTCAATTTTAGTTTAGGAAGATGGTCATGATCTCGTACCTCAGGTGGTTGTGCAGCCCTACCATTGCGATGATATAAATGAGGATGACCAGGTGGCGGTGATGCTGGAGGTTGCATGTAGTTCTGATTTTGATCAACCTAATCCTCGCAATGGTCCTCCACCTCTGCAGTAGCAGCAGGAGCTACAGAAGCATCAACATCGGCACCAAAATTTTGACCAGGCTCAAGAGGAACGCGCAGTGCCCGTCCCACTTGACTTGGAAGGTGACATTGTTGTTGTTGTTGTTGTTGTAGAGGAGCGTTAGGTGCAGCCGGTGGTGGTGGTGGAAGACGCGCAAGCAATTCATTAAACTTGTTATCGAGCTTTGTTTCGAACGTCTTCTCCATGCCATCTATCTTCTCCATGGCCTCTTCAAATTTGTTTAGCACATCTTGCACCTGTCCACTCATCATTTGCTGAAACTTATCATGAATCTCCTTGTTCGTCAAGTTCTCCCAATCAATCTCGTCGGCTTGTGAGCCTGCCATGGTTAGCAGCAATAGAAACACACAAGAATATGATCCTACAAACTACTAACAAGTGGTGGTGGTAGGTGTCACAAATCCGTCAAGCAAATCTCAAATTCTTACCAGTTCTTACGCAGCAGCAGGCGGTGATCGGCAACCACTGTAGTCAAAACTCTCAAAGATTGGATAGAACGATTACCAGGGAGAGTCAAATGCATGAGGTATATGTATGTGGAGCTAGGAAGGCTGATAATATTGTAGAAAAAAAGGTCAACAATATTCAATTCAGAGATGCAAAGTTGAATAAACGCTCAACGACGGTACTATGCTGGTCCTAGGCTAGACCATACTAGAGATGCGAGCCTAGAACATGAACAAAATCACGGCGAGGCACGTAAACAAGGGAAAAGCACACTCTGGAATTTTTTTTGCTCTATTTTTTTGCACTCTTTTTTCTTGCGCTCCTTTTTTTGCGCCAAATCACTATAATGGCGAGTGTCTCAGAACTCTTCCCATGTCAAAATGACAGGATGGGCACGAAACTTTTTTGACTGTTTTTTTAAATCAGGGCATCGAGGATGAAAAAGTGCGACAAAAATTCATTATGATGGCACGTGGCTCAAAAGACTCGGAAAAGCCCAAAAATAGGATAGGGAAAAAATATTTTTGCTTGCGAAAATTTTGGCTAAAAACTGGATGGGGGTCTCTAGACTTTTTTTTTTCGAAACCTACTCAGGAAAGGAAACAGGAATCTGAAATTAGATGGATCTCGAAAACAAACCTAATATGAAAGGAACTTGGATTGGTGGTGGATATATGGTGGTAGGATATGGCAGCGGTGGTGATATATGGCAGCGATGGTGGTATATAGATACATATCGGTGGTGGTATATGGATACAGATTGGTGGTGGTATATGGATTCGGATTGGTGGTGGTATATGGATACGGATCGGCGGCGGATAAACGGTGGTGGTAGATCGCAGGGGCGATGATGATGGTGCAGCAGCGGCATGACAACTTATGACCAGAACTCGAAAGTCTAAAAGACTAGACGCTAAGACCAGCAACTAGACATGACGATGCAACCGCAAATTCAACAAAGCAAAAACCCAAAAAATATTATGCAAAGGCTCAGATTGGTTCGAATATGATGAACTAACCCTAATTTTTTGTGGATTTTTCGTGAACTGTAGGTATGAAGAACATACTTGATCTAAACTATGAAAAACTGTAAAATCTCACCGAGCAACCTGGAAATCTGATACCACTTGATAGATGCGAAGGTGTCCCGATGTTTCGGTGAGATGGTGGCTATCATTTTCTGTGGGAGTCGACCTTGACGATCTGACTACAAACGTGCCAGACGTCGCGCCTTAGTAATCGCTAAACCAACTTCCGAGGGGTTATTGACCATTCCGGAGCATGATCAACCTGACCACGAGGGTTTGTTTCCTGTGAGCAAACAAAGAACAAGCAAGAAACTGAGATTGCAATCTGGATATTGCGAATATAAGAGGAAATATTTATTAATGAAGGTGAGGTTCTGTGACGCCTTTGTCTGGTCGTTGAACACAAACGAAGTACGCGAAGTTGCAACTATGGCGAAATTATAATCTAAACAAAACCCAAAGTATAAGCGATGTCGTAAGGGCTATATATATGGAGGAGAGAGGGGGAATTTCATGACCCTTGGAGGAGGGGTCCGAAACCAACCCTAACTCCTATTTCTCCACACATACGGACTCTAAAAACAGCCTATAATCAAGTATTTCGAAATTACATGGGCCTGGCCCAAAAATAAGGTGACGCGGCACCTAGAATAGCCTTTGGACGAAATATATGAAGTGGCATCTTGTATATTTCGTCCAAGGCTTTATGCACTCATTATGGTGGCTTCAAAGTCCTGGAATCATCACTTGTAACTCCATTCTTGTTCCCCTTGTGCACTCCATCATCTCCATGCTTGAACTTGCTACAAGGTTCATCTTTCTTGTCCAAGCTAAGCCCTTCACTTGTAAGCAAAACAAATGTATCCAATTTAGGCAGCATCATATTCTCATGAACATTAGAATCGTTACCAGGAAACGAAAGTACCAGGTAATTTAATTGGCATGCACGAGCTCTAGTAATTCGTCCAGTATGTATAGCAGCAGGGGCCGTGGGTGTAACAATGGTATTGATGTCCTCATCACATCTACATGCGCTGATTGCCAGGTTGCCACGGCAAGAGAAAAGACCGGCAAATCCGATGGCCCGTACTGCGAAATCCACCGTACCAAGGTGCAAGACCTCCAGGAGTTCCGCCAAGTTGAACAGCTAGTCGAGAAACATAAGGCTGAATACGAGAAGCAAGACAAGGAGAAGGGCCCAGACAGTACGCGTGGATCCAAAAGAAGGGACGCGGTGGCTGAGGTGGACACCGCGGAAATAGCACCTAGAGGAAAGAAAAGCCCGCCATGGGCAGAGAGAAAAAATGGGAATACAAAGAGAGTGAGGATGAGGATGATGATGAGTCAAGTGAGCCGGAGTTCCAGAAGGCAATCGAAGCCATGTGCATTGACGAAGGTGCATCTTTGCACTCCTCTCACCATCATCTAAAGCAGTGGGCACGTGAGGTCAATGTGGCAGAACCAACAACAGAAGATCAAAGGCCCATCAAGTAGTTTCACACGCCTATTATTTTCGATGTTGAGGACCACCCTGATCGCACGATAGCAGTCGGGTGTTTGCCGTTGTTGGTCTCACCAACAGTACGCAACCTCAAGGTCATGAAAACACTAGTTGATGGTGGGGCCGGCTTGAACTTGATCTCCCCCATGGTGACTGAGAGGCTATAGATTCCTGAGGAGGAGCTCAAAAACACCGGGGCATTCCAAGGAATCAACTCGGGAAGAAGCCAACCAAAGGGAAAAATTATGTTGCCAGTGACATTTGGATGGGAACTCATTTACAGGAGCTAGAAGATTGTGTTCGATATTGTTGAGATCCCCTTGCCATTTAATGGGATTCTCAGCCACCCAACTTTGGCAAAATTCATGGCGGCATCTCACTATGCCTATAATACCCTGAAGATGCCAGGGCCCATGGGCGTCATCACCTTCGACTCCGACAAGAAAGATGTAGTTATATGTGTGGACAAGCTCTATAGAGAAGCAGTGGCAGCAATGTACGTCAAGACCACAGCTCCCGTCAAAAGAAAGGAAAGCCTCCACAGATTGTTGCGCACCCGTTGAGGCGGAAAGCTGTACCGGGAAGAAAACCAAGGCAGGTCCACCTATGAAGAAGAAGGTACCAGCAAGGGGGGATGACAAAGATGGTTCATTCACCATTGGTTCCACCCTTGACAGCAAATAGGAAAGCGCGCTTGTTGCCTTCCTGTGGGCGAATGTAGATGTGTTTGCGTGGAAATCATCTAACATTCCTGGTGTTCCTAGGGAGGTAACTGAGAACCACCTAGCTGTCTACCCTCATGCTGGGCCTGTCAAGTAGAAGGTCAGGAAGCAAGCTTTGGAACAGGTACAATTCATAGCAGAAGAGATCAAGAAACCTGAGGAAGCAGGCCTGGTAAGGGGAGTGTTACATCCGACTTGATTGGCGAATCCGGTCGTTATGCGCAAGGCAAATGGTAAATGGAGACTTTGCATTGATTACACCAATCTCAACAAAGCATGTCCCAAAGATCCCTTCCCTTTGCCGTGAATTGATCAGACTGTCGACTCCACTGCCGGTTGTGACTTGATCTCGTTTCTTGACGCATACTCCGGATATCACTAGATATTTATGTCGAAAGAAGATGATGATAAAACCGCATTCATTACTCCATGTGGCATGTATTGCTTTGTACGCATGCCTTTCGGACTAAATAGTGCTGGTTCAGCATTTGCAAGGGCAGTTTAGATTGGTTTTGAGCGACATTTGTAGAGGAGCGTGGAAGCTTATATGGATGACATAGTGGTCAAGACCAAAAATATATCAAACATCATTAAAGATTTAGAGGAGACGTTCGCAAATTTTGCGCAAGATCAACATGAAGCTTAACCCCAAGAAGTGCATGTTTGGTGTCCGATCTAGCAAACTTCTTAGGTTTTTTGTGTCTCTGCATGGGATCGAAGCTAACCCTGACAAGATCAAGTCCATTGGACAGATTCAAGCACCTAAGACCGTCAAGGACGTGCGGCAACTTGCCGGATGTGCCGCAGCTCTGAGTAGGTTCATTTCAAGATCTGTTGAGCGTGCCTTGCCATTTTTCAAGATATTGAAAAGGATAGGTCCAGTCAAATGGACCCCGGAAGCGGAGGCTACGCTGCAAGTTTTGAAAAGATACCTGTCCTCCGCGCCAACCCTAGTCACGCCTAGGCCATAGTGTTGCTATACTTTGCGGCAATGAACCAGGTGGTTAGTGTTGCACTGGTTGTGCAAAGAGAAGCTGGCGACATAGAGACGATGGCAGTAAAACCGCCCCTTGACAAGGCATAGTCCTTCCCGATAGACCCTAGCACTGGTGGAGCGAAGACAATGCAAGAAGAGATAGCCGATCATCAGATAGTGCCAAAGAATAAGGTGGTGCAACAACCCATATACTTTGTTAGCTCCCTCTTGAAGGGGGCTTGATCAAGGTAGTTGGGCGTGCAAAAGTTGCTTTTTGGCCTACTTATGGCCTCAAGGAAGCCGTGTCACTACTCCCACGCTTGTGAGGTCACGGTAGTTACTCGCTTCCCGTTGTAGCGCATTCTAAGCAATCGAGAGGCAACCGACAGGATAGTGTAGTGGGCACTAGAGCTATCGAGCTTTGCACTCAAGTTTGAAAGTAATGAACCATTTAGATCAGAGTAGTGGCAGAGTTCACTGCGGAGTGGACACCAATGAAGGATGATGAAGTCCCTGAATCAACTCTCCCCGGCAAGGAAACTAAGAAGAATTGGGTCTTGTCTTTGATGATGCTTTCTCACTGCAAGCTACCGGTGCCGGAGTGCTGCTTGTTGCACCCACTTGAGAGCATATCAAGTACATTGTTCAGATGCACATTCCCTAGGAGAATGCTACCAACAATACTTTGGAATATGAGGGACTGCTTGCCGGCCTCATAATTGCAGTAGATTTTGGGATCAAGAAGTTGATTGTTCGAGGGGATTCATAACATGTTGTCAGTGCAATAAACATGTGCACTTCTTGACCAGACCTATACACAGGCATGCTGGCATCGCATGTCCAACCACATGCATATAAAGCAAGACCAAGTCAGAGAAACCACTCTTTGTGAGATCAAGGAGCGGATCAAGAAGACCAAGTCTACATACAACACAATGGAAGAAACACCTTGGGAAGGCCTCCCTTGCCAGACAGGAGAGGTCGGCCAGGTTGAGAACACCCAAAGGAAATCCCGCCAAGGCACCACTGCTCCAGCACTCCACCGCACAGCAATGCAAATAACTTGTCAATGCGGTGTCGAGCTCCCAGATGATTAAGTGGCCTCCATTATTCACATGGCGGCCTGTTGGAAGATAGGTTACGCTCATATCACACCCATCCAGAGGCATGTCGAACAAATAAGCAGAAGAGGATTAAGCGGCACATCAGACTTGTCGGGCTTCACCCTCAGCATGACACCTAGCAGTGCATTTAATGCACATTGTCCTAACTGCCAGAGTTATGTATGATAGTACCGTTAGCTATCTAATCACTAGATAATGACTGTTTTGCTACTATGGTTACCCCTTGAGCTATAAAAGGAGGTTCAAGGCAACCTAGAAGGGGATTCAGACCCCTCACACTTGTATGCGCGTAGTTGCTCCCACGAGGCCACCTTGGCGGCCTCGACCATTGCGTGTTGTTGTGTTTCCTCCATCCAATCCACCAAAAGCAGGAGTAGGTTTTTACGCCTCACAGCGGCTTGAACCTGGTTAAAAACCACCAGTGTCATCATCATCACGCTGCCCCATGGTTTCTGCTCTTTGTGGAACGTGATCTCCCCCTTTGCTGAACCACAAGGGGTTCATGGCCTCACAGGTGATCTTGTCCACCCACGACATCTTTGGCGCGCCAGGTAGGGGGAAATCACTTGTGCGAACCCGAAATTGTGAACATCGCGTCGATCTTCATCATCATCTTCTTCATTGTCATTTTTATTTCACCTATGGCGCCCAAGAAGAAATCTGGCGCGACAACAC
The DNA here is from genome assembly GCF_003073215.2 of Triticum urartu. Classification (NCBI taxonomy): domain Eukaryota; kingdom Viridiplantae; phylum Streptophyta; class Magnoliopsida; order Poales; family Poaceae; genus Triticum; species Triticum urartu. The sequence goes on from NC_053023.1 coordinate 359,436,405, forward strand.
ATACTTCAACTTTGAAGGCCCCCTTGCACGCAGCCATGGATGCCGTAGGCACCACGACGGCGTTCGGTGAGGCTGGTACTGCGGGCGGCACGATCAGCACAGGCGACACCTTCATTGTGTCCCCCACGGTCGAAGCTCGGACAAGAAATGCCGGAGGCAGGCCCCATCAACAGCATCCAGGCGAGCTTGACCCAGAAGCTGTGGGGGAAAGGACAACCCGCCGCCACCTCCCTGTCGCACTAGCGGGAGTAGTCATCGCTTTGACACCCGCTTTAGTGCAAGCCACGACCCTCTAGTCTAGACCACCATGGGCGCAGCCACTAGACGCACTCCTTGCGTAGAGCAAGATAGGTAAGACGAGGCACCGTACAAGGACATTGGCTCCCAAGCGGGGCCTCCTCGTCACTGAACCGCCTTGGCGACTAGTTTGTGATGGTAAGAAGAAGGCGACGCACCTACTGGAACTACCAGGAGTTGAGCAATGTCGCGGTCTACCACATCAGCTATGTCGAGCTCGACTACAGAATCCATGGAGCGTGTCCAATTCCTACTAAGATTCCCACCAGCAGCTGATCAAATGGATGAGAGGAGGGCCACCATCCAGAGTTTGATTGTCTTCGCTGAAGCTGGAAAATAACAGCTGGCAGAGTCATCGCGGTACCCGCGAACTGCAACAGTAACCCAGGCTGATGGCCGTGTCGAGGGGGCCACACTAACATTGCAATCCCCTCCATGACAGCAGACCCAGGGCAACCATAGCAAGACCGGCGCGTCGCCGTGTGATGAACCACAAGTATAGAGGATCTATCGTAGTCCTTTCGATAAGTAAGAGTGTCGAACCGAATGAGGAGCAGAAGGAAATGACAAGCGGTTTTCAGCAAGGTATTCTCTGCAAGAACTAAAATTATCAGTAACAGATAGTTGTGTGATAAGATAATTCGTGATGGGTAACAAGTAACAAAAGTAAGTAAGGTGCAGCAAGGTGGCCCAATACTTTTTGTATCAAAGGACAAGCCTCGATGAGATATTATATAAAGCAAAGCGCTCCCGAGGATACATGGGAATTGCTGTAACGTTAGTTTTCATAATGCTCATATGATTTGCGTTTGTTACATTGATAATTTGATATGTGGGTGGACCAGTGCTTGGGTGTTGATAGGTCCATTTTGCATAATGTTTTCTTACTGTTATTTATAATGTTTTTATCCATAATAATGCTTTTTGGAGTAATTCTAATGCCTTTTCTCTTAGAATTTGCAAGGAACACACCAAGAGGGAGAATTTTGGCAGCTGGAAATCTAAACCTGGAAAAGCTAAGGCAGTCCACGTATTCTTCACAACTCCAAATGAGCTGAAACTTCACGGAGATTTTTTATGGATTATTTGACAAATACTGGAGCCAATAAACAGTAGAGGGGGGCCACCAGGTGGGCACAATCCACCTGGGCGACTAGGCCCCCCAGGCGCGCCCTGGTGGGTTGTGGCCACCTCGGCCCACCTCCGGTGCCCATCTTCTGGTATATAAGTCATTTGACCTAGAAAAATAAGAGGAGGAATTTTTGGACGAAGCTCCGCCTCCTCGAGGCAGAACTTGGGCAGGAGCACTTTTTCCCTTCGGCGGAGCAATTCGCCGAGGGAACTTCCCTCCCGGAGGGGGAAATCATCGTCATCATCATCACCAACAACTCTCCCATCTTGGGGAGGGCCATCTCCATCAACATCTTCAACAACACCATCTCCTCTCAAACCCTAGTTCATCTCTTGTGTTCAATCTTGTTACCGGAACTATAGATTGGTACTTGTGGGTGACTAGTAGTGTTGATTACATCTTGTAGTTTATTACTATATGGTTTATTTGGTGGAAGATTATATGTTTAGATCCATTATGCTATTTAATACTCCCCTGATCATGAACATGTTTATCATTTGTGAGTAGTTAATGAAATCAAGAATGCTTGAGAACAGTACTACGAAATGTAGCAATTATTGGACCAAACAGTTAGTTGAACATTACATTTCAGAATATCAGATTGCATACTAACATTACAGAGGACAAATCACTAGAAGGCACTGGCGGTGGCCTCCAAAAAATAGCACGAACTGTATTTTAAAGTAGAAAACCATGTGGGGGTGTCGATGGTGGCCTGGAAGACGAGGTGCTCCTCCAATATCTGGCGGTCGGCACGCATGGCAGCCATAGCGACCTCGTCCATGCATGGGGCTGCGATTTTCTTCTCTGCTACTAGATGCTACTAAGCTCCACGTTATACTGCGTGCAAAATGGCTGTGGCCGGCGCTTAATTGGAGGACAGGGCCAGTGATTTCAGTGAAAGGTGTTGCGCCGTCAGTCTAGGCATGTGGGACAAGGTAGGAGGAGGATGGTGTGGGTGGGGTGTGGATTACCTGACCATATCTATGAGGCTGCACATGAGGAAGAAGGGTCGCCGGTGAGGACGCGACGCTGGAAGAAGAAGGGTCGCCAGCGAGGAGGCGCCACTGGAAGAAGGAGGGTCACTAACGAGGAGGCGGTGCTGCAAGAAGAAGGGTCACTGGCGAGGAGTCGGCGCTACCAGCAAGCAGCAGTGAAGGTTTGAACTTGGAAAGCAAGGACGAACAGTGGAAATGTGGCTTTTGGTGGGGTGGGGGGATAGATATTTCTGCGGTGGATGAAAAATTTCGCTCAGTGTCACGAGAAACTAGTGCGCAACTGTAGTTCAAGCGTGGGTGGTGGACTGTAGATGACGAAGCTTCCTGCGTAAGCCAGACAAGACGGTGCGCCAAGATATTCTATATCGCATCCCACACGATTCTTGCTAGTAAACTATTTGTGGTACACCTGATTTTTTTCATTCTGTTTTGTAAAACAAAACGGTGTGATGGAGGGAAAGGATGGTGTTTGAATTGCTAGAACATTTATCTATAGTGAACATGCAACTATATGAGTATCGTGTTAAAATTTGGAATTATTCCGGGTTCGTTTGGCCCCTTTTATGCATTAATTGAGTTTCTAGGCATTTATTGTGAATAATTTGATTTTGAACTACAAGCACATGCACCAATGCACCAAGCTTGGTTGAAAAATCACATGTGTCTCGTTGGGTGAGTTTGTAGGTCCCATGCAAGAAATGGGAATGAAATTCAAACATCTAGGGCCGTGGCTCGGCCGGAAACATTGAGAAATTTGGTTTTTTAAATTCCTATAAATTCAAAACTAGCCTGAAAATCATGAAACTTGGCATGGTGTCTTTTCATGGCACCAACATGCTATGGTAAAAAAATGGCCAAATCGGGACAAGTTTTGGTATAAGCTTCTTGCAAACCGGAGCTTCTCTCAAGAAGACTCGTGCTTCCGGGAGGGAACGTGTCACCTTTGTGTCAAAATGACATGCGTTGCCCCTCTTGATTTTTTATAGAGCAAACATAGAACTATATGAGTGTCGTGTGAAAATTTGGAATTATTCCGGGTTTGTTTGGCCCTTTTTATGCATTAATTGAGTTTCTAGGCATTTAATGTGAATAATTCAAATTTGAACATGCTCAAGTGCACCAAGGTTGGTTGAAAAATCACATGTGTGTCCTTGGGTGAATTTCTAGCTCCCATGCAAGAAATGGGAATGAAATTCAAACATCTAGGATCGTGGCTCGGCCGGTAACATTGAGAAACTTGGTTTTTTAAATTCCTGTAAATTCAAAACTCGCCTGAAAATCATGAAACTTGGCATGGTGTCATTTCATGGCACCAACATGCTGTGCTAAAAATTGGCTGAATTGGGACAAGTTTTGGTATAAGCTTCTTGCAAATCGGAGCTTCTCTCAAGAAGACTCGTGCTTCCGAGAGGGAACATGTCACCTTTGTGTGCGAAACGATATACGCTGCCTCCCCCCTTGATTTTTTACAGAGGCAACATAGAACTATATGAGTGTCGTGTTAAAATTTGGTCTTACTCTGGGTACGTTTGGCCCTTTTTATACATTAATTGAGTTTTGGGCATTTAATGTGCATAATTCAAATTTAAACTACAAGCACATGCTCTAGTGCACCAATGTTGATTGAAAAATCACAATTGTTTCCTTAGGTGAATTTCTAGGTCCCATGCAAGAAATGGGAATGAAATTAAAACATTTGGGCGTCGTGGCTCGACCGGAAATATTCAGAAACATGGTTTTTTATTCTTGTAAATCCAAAAAACATGAAAATCATGAAACTTGTCACGGTGTCCTGACATGGCACGAACATGCTATGGTAATTTTTTGGCTGAATTGGGACAAACTTTGGTATAAGCTTCTTGCAAACCGAAGGTTTTCTCAAGAAGGCTCGTGGTTCCGAGAAGGAACATGTCACCTCCGTGTGCGAAACGACATACACTGGCTTCTCCCGCCTTGATTTTTTTTACAGAGGCAGATTAGACCAATAGGAGTTTCGTGCTAAATTTTGTAAATATTCCGGGTTCGTTTGGCCTTTTTTATACATTAATTGAATTTCCAGGCATTTAATGCACATAATTAAAATTTGAACTACAAGCACATGCTCCAGTGCGCCAATGTTAGTTGAAAATTCATTTATGAGTACTTGGGAAAATTTCTAGGTCCCATGCAAGAAATGGTAATGGAATTCAAACATCTAGGCATCTTGGCTCGGTCGGAAACATCGTGAAGCATGGTTTTAAAATTCCCGTAAATCAAAACTCGCGTGAAAATCTTGAAACTTGGCATGGTGTCATGACATGGCACCAACATGCTGTGGTAAATTTTTTGTCTGATTTGCGAAGGCGCACACATTAACAATCAACAAAGACATTTTGGAACAAGCACTGTCACGTTACAATCAGAAGCACAAATATTATTGAAACCGTGGGCGTTCTACTTACCATTTACGTGCTGCCACGCGTCCCCTTTTTTATTCGGTAGGAGGTGCCGTGCGGGGTAGCTATTTGAGTATGGGAGGTGCGCGATCTGACCCCTGGACGGGCTCATCGGGAGGAAATCCCTTTGACATCTATCCACTGCCCACGTCTCTCCCAACGTATCCATTAATGGCGCCCAAGCCCATATTTAATGGCGTGGCTATGTCTCACTTGACTGAGATTTAAGAGAGAAAAAATATGAAAAGGAAGTTTTGCACAGATCTTGATGTAAGATCCGATGGACCTATACAGCATGGACTACGACTTATAGCAAGACCGATGAATATAAGGACAATGACAGTGGATAATAATTGTCTTACATATTTAGGAACAAAATTTAAAAAGCCACATGTGGCAACGCCCGAAATATGGATGAAAAAGATTACATAATTAAGACTAAAGCTTGGCAAGTGCCTACATCTTTTGAATTGAAAAATAGATAACTTCTCCATAATGCCTTTCTTGTGCCTCTCCTACAAGGACCTATAGTGGGAGATGAAGAGGGCAAAAGGAGTGCCTGGGCAGAAGCCAAGACTAACCCCGTCAGGGCCTGCGGGACATAGCCTAACAAGATCGGGAGGGCGCGGACGAAGGCGATGGACGGAGAGAGCAGCTTGGTGATGCCCTAGTCACTACCGCAAGGACTAGCAGCACGCAGCAAGAGGGACACCGACAAGGAAGACGAAGCCGGAGTCCATGAGGAAGCCTGTCGGAGTACAGCTGGAGGAGGTGGAGACATCCACATCCAACACCCTGGCAAAATCGCTCTACTTGGGAGAAGACCAGGTGCAGATGATGGTGCTGACGGTGACGGTGCGTCCGATGCTCAACTGGAGTTCGAGCTACCATTCTCCCGCTCGGTGCCGTCGTCATCGCCGTCACTGTGCTCTTCGTCACTATCGGTCGAGGAGGAGCTTTCATCGTCAGTCGAGGTCTCCGCGTAGCACCCTAAGTGAGTACCCGTATGCCCGAAGACCTTGATGGAGAGCAGGCTGGCCTCCATTAATTTGAAATGGAGAACGTGCCCCGCCGCCAAGCTATGTGCCCAAGCAAAGGTTTTCTAGCCACGCCGGAGAAGCATGACACGAGGAGCGGGGAACTCCATGTCAGCCCGCATGCTTCCATTAGATCAACCCCTCATGTGTAGTTTCAATCCTGATAGCTGTTCTTCCTCCATCGCCCTTGCAAAATGGGTAGGAAGCCGGAGGCGGCTGCGCGGAGGCCCGCACAGCTTGACGATGAAATCCAATGGTTGGTCGCTTACGTGACCTTCCATCGGAGCTAGGGCGACCGGGGGAGGAGCGACTAGAGCGCCACCATGCCGTCCTCGGTCGCAAGAACTACGATGGATGCTCCCACGTCCTGTGACACCACCTTGTGCGCTGGACTCTGCCCCTGCATCCCCAGCTGGGGGGAGGCGCTGCTAAGAAGAGACCCTTGTCGCCACCGTTGGAGCTCGAACGCATTCTCTTCCCCTCACAATAACGGAAGCAAGATGGACGGAGAAGACGGAGGTGATGTGTGTGTGGGTGAGCCCCTCACCCACGCCTCCTTTTATAGGGAATGTGGCCGGGGGTTGGCTCCTTACCACCTAGGAGGCAACCTCCCATTCCGCCAATCCAGTCCCTCTGTGATACTTCTCCAATGTATCTGTAATTTTTGATTGTTCCATGCTATTATATTATCTGTTTTGGATGTTTTATATGCATTAATTTGCTTTTCATATTGTTTTTGGGACTAACCTATTAACCTCTAGCCAAGTGTCAGTTTTTTTTCCTTGTTTTCGAGTTTTACATAAAAGGAATATCAAACGGAGTCCAAATGGAATAAAACTTCCGCGATGATTTTTCATGGACCATAAGACATCCAGCAGGCTTGGCGAGGGGCCAGAAGAGTCCCGAGGACTACACAAACCCTCAGGGCACGCCTTTGGGGGCTCCTACCTAGATTGTGGGCCCCACAGGATTCCTCCAACCCTAATACTCTCAAACCACCAGAGGCATCCACCAAAATACTTTTCCGCCGCTACAAGCCTCTGTAATTTCCGCGAGATCCCATCCTGGGGCCTTTTTCGGCATCCCACCGGAGGGGGAACATCAACTCTATTGCCCTACCGATGAAGTGTGAGGAATTTACCATAGACCTACGGGTCCATAGCTTGTAGCTATATGGCTTCTTTTCTCTCTTTGATCTTCAATACAACGTTCTCCTCGATGTTCTTGGAGATTTATCAGATGTAATATTATTTTGCGATGTGTCTGGAGATCTAATGAATTGTGGATTTGTGATCAGATTATCTATGAATATTATTTGAGTCTTTCCTGAATTCTTATATGCATGATTTGATATCTTCGTATTTTTCTTCGAATTATCCGTATGGTTTGGTCAACTAGATTGGGTCTTCTTACAATGGGAGAGGTGGTTAGTTTTGGGTTCAATCTTGCGGTGTCCTCACCCAGTGACAAAGTAGGGGTAGCGAGGCACGCATTGTATTTTTGCAATCAAGGGTCAAAATATGGGTTTTTCATCATATTGCTTGAATTTATTCCTCTACATCATGTCATCTTACTTAAGGCGTTACTCCATTCTAATGAACTTAATACTCTAGATGCATGCTTGATAGCGGTCGATGTGTTGAGTAATAGTAGTAGATGCAGGCAGGAGTCGGTCTACTTGACATGGACATGATGCCTATATTCATAATCATTTCCTTGGATATCATCATAACTTGGCGCTTTTCTATCAATTGCTCGACAGGAATTTTTTCACCCACCCTGTTATTTTCTCTCAAGAGAGAATCCTCTAGTGAAACCTATGGCCCCTAGGTCTATTTTCCATCCTATATTTTCAGATTTATAAACCAAAAGAAACCTAAAAATATCTATCTCTATCAGATCTCAACCTTGCAAGTGACAGTGAAGGGATTGACAATTCCTTTATTGTGTTCGGTTCAAGTGTTTGATTGTTTGTGCATGTGCATAGATTGGAGACTTACTTGTACCTCCTACTGGATTGATACCTTGGTTCTCAAACTGATGGAAATACTTATCTCTAATTTGCTGCATCACCCTTTCCTCTTCAAGAGAAAAACCAACGCAAGATTAAGAAGTAACAAGAAGAATTTCTAGCGTCGTTGTCGGCGAGGTTCTACATCAAGCCTACCAACTACCCACCATAAAATCTCATCTCTTGCATTACATTATTTTCTATTTGCCTCTCTTTTCAGGTCCCCCATTTCTAAAACATTTTCAGAAAAACACAAAAATATTTTCTTTTAATTCGCCCTTCTTTTGTTCGTCTTTTTGTTTGCTCTTGTGTTAGATTGCTTGCTTTGTCACGATGTCTCAAGAAAATACAAAATGGTGTGACTTGTCCAATAATAATAGTAATGATTTTATTAGTACTCTGATTGCTCCTGCCACTAGTGTGGAATCTTATGAAATTGATGCCGCTTTGCTGAATCTTGTTATGAAAGATCAATTTTCCAGCCTTCCTAGTGAAGATGCTGGATCCCATCTAAATACTTCCGTTGAGTTGTGTGATATGCAAAACAAAAAAGATGTGGATAATGATATTGTTAAATTGAAGCTATTTCCGTTCTCACTACGAGATCGTGGTAAAACTTGGTATTCATCTTTACCTAAACATAGTATTGATTCATGGAGTAAATGTAAAGAAGCTTTTAGTTCCATGTATTTTTCTCCCACTAAGATTATCTCCCTTAGGAACGATATAATTATTTTAAGAAACTTGATCATGAACATGTTGCAAAATCTTGGGAGAGGATGAAATTGATGATAAGAAATTACCCTGCTCATGGTTTCAATTTATGGATGATGATACAAATTTTTTTATGCCGGATTCAATTTTGCATCTAGAAATATTTTAGATTCCGCCGCAGGAGTTACTTTTATGGAAGTTACATTAGGATAAGCTACTAAACTCATAGATAATATCATGGCTAATTACTCTCAATGGCATACCGAAAGATCTTCCAGTAGTAAAAAAGTGCATGCATGCGATTGAGAAATTAATACTTTGTGTGGAAAGATGGATGAGGTTATGAAATTTATTGCTAGTAAGAGTGCTCCTATTTATCCTAATGGTATGCCTTTGTCCACTTTGATTCAGAATAATAAAGAATCTATGGATGTGAATTTTGTTGGTAGGAACAATTTTGGTAATAACGCATATAGAGGTACTTTCAACCCTAGCCGTTTCCTAGTAATTCCTCTAATAATTGTATTAATTCCTACAACAATTATTATGGAAATTATAATAAAATACCCACTGATCTTGAGAAAATATTAAATATTTAATTAATTCCCCAAAGTTTTCAATGCTATGGTTGAAGAAAAATTGCTCTAGATTGATGATTTGTCTTTGATAGAATTTTTCTTGAGATTGATTATTTAAAAATTAGATCTATGCCACCCAAGCATGATATTAATGAATTTCTGAAATCTATTAAAATTTCTATTGATGAGTGTGAAGAAAGAACAAGTAGGATGTGTGCTAAGCGAGATTTGTTTGTAGAAGCATGTTCTTCTAATTTTTGTAAGAATAATAATGAAGATCTTAAAGTGATTGGTGTGACTCCTATTGAATCTTTGTTTTATAATATAAATCTTGATAAATATGGGACTGGAGATGAGTCAACTTTAGCTAGAAGGTGTCCCATCGATTCAGAGTTTAAAGGTCTTAATGCAAAAAATGATAAAAGTGGGATTGGAGAGGTCAAAAATTTAAGTAGCGATGAACCCACTCTTTTGGATTTCAAGGATTTTAACTATGATAATTGTTCTTTGATAGATTGTATTTGCTTGTTGCAATCCATGCAGAATTCTCCTCATGCTTATAATCAAAATAAAGCTTTTACTAAACATATCATTGATGCTATGATGAAATCTTTTGAAGAGAAACTTGAGTTGGAAGTTTCTATACCTAGAAAGCTTTATGATGAGTGGGAACCTAATATTAAGATTAAAATGAAATATTATGAATGCCAGGCTTTGTGTGATTTGGGTGCTAGCATTTCCACGATCCCAAAAACATTATGTGATGTGTTAGGTTTCCGCGAATTTGATGATTGTTCTTTGAACTTTCATCTAGCGGACTCCACTATTAAAAAACCTATGGGAAGAATTAATGATGTTCTTATTGTTACAAATAGGAATTATGTGCTCGTGGATTTCATTGTGCTTGATATAGATTGAATCCTACATGTCCTATTATTCTTGGTAGACATTTCCTTGGAACGATTGGTGCAATTATTGATATGAAAGAAGGAAACATTAGATTTCAATTTCTATTAAGGAAGGGCATGGAACACTTGCCAAGAAATTAAATTAAGTTTCCATATGAATCTATTATGAGGGCTACTTATGGATTGCATACCAAAGATGACAATACCTAGATCTATGTTTTATGCCTATCTAGGGGCGTTAAACAATAGCTCCTGTTGGGAGGCAACCCAATTTTATTTTGATGTTTTTGTTTTTGGTTCTGTTTTTGAATAAATACACATTATTACCTTTGTAATAAAGTTTTTCGTGTTTTAATTAGTGTTTGAACCAAGCAAGACCTTTTGGATTTGTTAGAATATTCTATGTGCTTCACTTATATTTTTTGAGCTAGGCAATTTGCTCTAGTGCTTCAATAATATATTTTTAGAGCACTGTGGTGGCTTTATTTTGCAGAAATTGTTGAACTCTCATGCTTTAATTATATTATTTTGAGAGTCTCTAAACAACATGGTAATTTTCTTAGGTTATGAATTTCGTCCTAATATGATGGGCATCCAAAGGGATATAATACAAACTTTCATATAAAGAGTGTTGAATACTATGAGAAGTTTGATTCCTTATGATTGTTTTGAGATATAAAGATGGTGATATTAGAGTCATGCTAGTGAGTAATTGTGGGTTGGTAGAAATACTTGTGTTAAAGTTTGTGATTCCCATAGCATGCACATATGGTGAACCTTTATGTGATGAAGTTGGAGTATTATTTATTTTTAGATTGTCTTCCTTATGAGAGGCGGGCGGGGATGAGCGATGGTCTTTTCCTACCAATCTATCCCCTTGGAGCATGCGTGTAGTACTTTTTCTGATAGCTAATAAATTTTAGCAAATAAGTATATGAGTTCTTTATGACTAATGTTTAGTCCATGGATAATATGCACTCTCACCCTTCCACCTTTTCTAGCCTCTCTAGTATCACGCAACATCCGCTGGTGCATTAAACCCAACACATACCTTCCTCAAAACAGCCACCATACCTACCTATTATAGCATTTCCATAGCCATTCCGAGATATATTGCCATGCAACTTCCACCGTTTTGTTTTATTATGATACATACCATCATTGTCATATTGTTTTGCCTAATCATGTAGTTTCCATAGTATTTGTGGCAAGGCCACCATTCATATTTTTTATACATGACACTCTTGATCATTGCACATCCTGGTACACCACCGGAGGCATTCATATAGAGTCATATCTTGTTCTAGTATCGAGTTGTAAGTAAATGAAAGTGTGATGATCATCATTATTAGAGCATTGTCCCATGTGAAGAAAGGATGATGGAAGCTACGATTCCCTCAAAAGTTGGGACGAGTCTATGGACTTTATAAAAAATAAAAGAGGCCAAAGATGCCCAAACAAAAAAAGTGAGAGAGAGAGAGAGAGAGATGTGACAATGTCTCCTTTTTCCACACTTGTGCTTCAAAGTAGCACCATGATCTTGATGATACAGAGTATCCTATTTTGTCACTTTCATATACTAGTGGGAATTTTTCATTGTAGAACTCGGCTTGTATATTCCAATGATGGGCTTCTTCAATTTTCCCTAGCTCTCCGTAAGCAAGCAAGATTGATGCACACCCACTTAGTTCCTTTTTTGAGCTTTCAGACACTTATAGCTCTAGTGTGTCCGTTGCATGGAAATCCCTACTCACTCACATTGATATCTATTGATGGGCATCTCCATAGCCCATTAAATACGCCTAGTTGATGTGAGACTATCTCCTTCTTTTTGTCTTCTCGACGACCACCATATTCTATTCCACCTATAGAGCTATATCCATGTCTCATGCTCAGGTATTGCGTGAAAATTGAAAAAGTTTGAGAATATCAAAAGTATGAAACAATTGCTTGGCTTGTCATCGGGGTTGTGCATGATAAAATACGTTGTGTCACGAAGATGGAGCATATCTAGACTATATGATTTTGTAGGGATAACTTTCTTTGGCCATGTTATTTTGAGAAGACATGATTGTTTTATTAGTATGCTTGAAGTATTATTGTTTTTATGTCAATATTAAATTTGCATTTTGAATCTTATGGATCTTAATATTCATGACAAAATAAATAAAATTACATGGATAAATATGTTAGGTAGCATTGCACATTGAAAACTATATTTTTATCATTACCTACTCGAGGACGAGTAGGAATTAAGCTTGGGGATGTTTGATACGTCCCTAACGTATCGACAATTTTTTATTGTTCCATGCTATTATATTATCTGTTTTGAATGTTTTATATGCATTAATATGCTTTTTATATTATTTTTGGGACTAACCATTATCCTAGAGCCAAGTGCCAGTTTCTATTTTTTACTTGTTTTTGAGTTTTACAAAAAAGGAAAATCAAAAGGAATCCAAACGGAATAAAACTTTCGCGATGTTTTTTCTTGGACCAGAGGACACCCAACGAACTTGGAGAGGGGGCCAGAAGAGTCCCAAGGACTCCACAAGCCCTCACGGCGCACCCTAGGGGGGCGCCGCTGGCTTGTGGGCCCCACGGGATTCCTCCAACCCTAATTCTTTTGTATAAATTCCCAAATATTCCCAAACCACCGAAGGCGTGCACCACAATACTTCTCCGCCGCCGCAAGCCAATTTTACATCAACATCAACTCTATTTCCCTTTCGATGAAGCGTGAGTAGTTTACCACAGACCTACGAGTCCGTAGCTAGTAGCTAGATGCCCTCTTTTCTCTCTTCGATCTTCAATACCATGTTCTCCTCGATGTTCTTAGAGATCTTTCTAATGTAGTAATCTTTTGCGATGTGTTTATCAAGATCCGATGAAATGTGGATTTATGATCAGATTATCTATGAATATTATTTGAGTCTTTCATGAATTCTTATATGTATGATTTGATATCTTTGTATTTATCTTTGAATTATCGGTTTGGTTTGGCCAACTAGATTGGTTCTTCTTGCAATGGTAGAGGTGCCTAGTTTTGTGTTCAATCTTGTAGAGTCCTCACCCAGTGACAAAGTAGGGGTAGCGAGGCACGAATTGTATTGCTGCCATCAAGGGTAAAAAGATGGGGTTTTCATGGTATTACTTGAGTTTATTCCTCTACATCATGTCATCTTACTTAAGGCATTACTCGGTTCTTATGAACATAATACTCTAGATGCATGCTGGATAGTGGTCTATGTGTGGAGTAATAGTAGTAAATGCAGGTAGGAGTCGGTCTACATGACACAGACGTGATGCATATATTCATAACCATTGCCTTGGATATCATCATAACTTTGCGCTTTTCTGTCAGTTGCTCGACAGTAATTTGTTCACCCACCATGTTATTTTCCTCCAAGAGAGAAGCCTCTAGTGAAACCTATGGCCCTCGGGTCTATTTTCCATCATTTATTTTTAGATCTATAAACAAAAAAACCCAAAAATACCATGATCCTATTTTTTTACTTTTACTTTGTTTTACGTTTTAGTAATCTTTTATATCTATCTCTATCAGATCTCATCCTTGCATGATGCAACCCCTTTATCGTGTTGGGTGCAAATGTTTGATAGTTTGTGCAGGTACATAGATTGGAGACTTGCGTGTACCTCCTATTGGATTGATATTTTGGTTCTCAAACTGACGAAAATACTTATCTCTACTTTGTTGCATCACCTTTCCTCTTCAAGGGAAAAACCAACGGAACCTCAAGAAGTAGCACTTTGTGTCGCTGACAACGTCTAGAATCAACGACTGCCCTCCTGCGCCTATCCACGGTGCTGCGCTTTCTGCCATGGCACTCATTCCCATGCCCTATGTGCCCGGCACCAACCTTGTGCAATCCATGCAACGTACATGGTGGAAACAGCGGGGGTAGTGGGATGAGTAAAATGACAGTTACCTCCCTGTGAGTTTGGGGCATGGGCGTCCCGTGGGCCATTACATAAATTACCCCACGTTGTTATGCATGATGGACAGAAAAACCAAAAACTAATTCAATCATAGGTTAATGAATAAGCAAAGAGGATATTAAGAAGGACATGGATCGCATTGTAGTTTGGAAGAAGTTTTCACCTTGTATTTGTTGGTGCCTACCCCAATGATGCTTGGCGACACGTATGGGCCAGGCCTGGGGGCTCCTATCGGTGCAACAAACATGTGCACTTGTTGACTAGACCTATACACAGGCATGCTGGCATCACATGTCCAACCACATGCATATAAAGCAAGACCAAGCCAGAGAAACCGCTCTTTGTGATATCAAGGAGCGATAGAGAAGACCAAGTCAACATACAAGACCGCGGAAGCATCACCTTGAGAAGGCCTCCCTTTCTGGACAGGAGAGCCCGACCAGGTCGAGACCACTGTAACACCCTCGATGCGACTATGTCTCCCACGTGTCGAGGCACGACATAGAGGCATAATCGCATTGAAGGCATATGTCGCAAGTTAGGCAATCTTCACAACATCCAATGTAATATAGATAATAAAAGGGGAGATAACATAGTTGGCTTACACTCGCCATGTCAATCAAGTACATAGATAACATTACATCATCCAAACACTCATGGCCCGACTAAGGCGCCAAAATAAAATATAACCCAACAAGTAAATAAATGTTCCAACAAGGAACGGCCTCCAATCTTCACCTGCAACTAGCAACGCTATAAGAGGGGCTGAGCAAAGTGGTAACATAGCCAATCAATGGTTTGCTAGGACATGGTGGGTTAGAGGTTTGACATGGAAATTTGGGAGGCTTTAAAGCAAGTGGTAGGCATCGTAGCATTGGCATAGCAAAAGAGCGAGCATCTAGCAAAGCAAAGATAGTAGTGATTTCGAGGGTATGATCATCTTGCCTGCAAAGTTGTCAGAGTTGACTGGATCCTCGAAAGCAAACTCAACGGGCTCCTCATTAGCGAACTTGTCTCCCGGCTCTACCCAAACAAGACAAACAAGCAACAAGCACACAATCAACCACGTGCAAGGATCAAACAATATGATGCAAACATGGAATGCTATGCGGGATGTGATGCGGGATGCATATGCAAGATTTGATAAGGAATGCATGAACCTGGCCTCAACATGGGAATCCAAGTGTGCCACTGGAAAGATGAGATGAAATCGCTTGAAAACGATATAAAGAACGCCGGAATCGGAGTTACGGTTTGGAAATGGCAAGCAATTCAAATATGACCACGTTCTGCGATTTACAGCAAGTAGCCATCTAAATGCAACAAGATGAACATGCTACAGCACCCAAACATGGCATCAAAATACATGGCAGGGATTCATTCATGATGCTTAACAAAAGTCTAGCACTGAGCTACGGCCAATTCATCCATTAACAGGTTCAAACAAGCATGGCAAAAATGCATATGGTAAACAGATCCCAGACTTAGTGAAATTAACACTTGTCTGGAATTTCAGATCAGATAGCACTCTTAGGAGAAGCAAAACTACATGCTACAGTACCTGAGCATGGCAAAGTAAAGCATGACATGGAGCTACTCAAAGAGCTTAAAAAAAGTCCCTTAGTGACCTTGAGCCAAAAGGGATCAGAAAATACAATTGCAAGCATGTGAACATGGAAAAAACATAATCAGTTCTCAGACTTAGTGAAAAACTGGAGCATGCTGAAAGAGATATCAAGTAGGCATGTTTACGAGCTCGATGCACTCACTACAGAGCAAGTCATGACAAGCTAAGCATACACCCATCAAGAATACACGAAATGCAAGCTAGACATGGCAAGAACAATAGCATTGCATGCACGGATCAACTACAATATCCTCGGCAAAATCGCTAACAAGTAGACAATCTGCCCAGATTCACGAAGTAGCAAAAATAGAGCTCGATTGACTCAAGCTAGGGTGCTCCATAATTGGAAACAAAGACATGGATGGATAGAGCACTACAAGATTAACAAAACATCCTTACCGATCATCCTCAAAAGAGGCATGGATCACTAGGAAACAACATGAACATATGGCATCATGAGATAAACAGCTCAAGGACTTAGTGGAAATGCTAAGTCCCTGAAATCAGCATTACCAAGAGCCTCACTTTGCAAGCTCGTACTAGTCACCACACACATCACAAAAATACATGGGTTGCACCTCTGGAAAGATGGCAAAACCCTTAACAAAACATATGTAGACCTCATGGGCATATCATGCACACAATAATCAAGGCAAAAATGACAAATATCTAAATGGAGCAGCAGATCTGACAAATATCTCAAGTACCACTCTTCTAACAGCATTTAGGGCGTCAAGATGAACTCAAATGAAAATTATACAATGGAATGAAATGATGTGCTCTCTGAGACGAACATTTTGATATGCTATATGCCCAAAACGGAGTTACGGATGCAAAGTTACGATGCGATGAACAGGAGCATATGAACTAGGGTTTCGGGAGAAAGTCAACCACGTCTGGATCTGGATCTGGCGCGTTTCCCGAGGTTGGCCGGAGTGAGCTCGCCGGAGTTTGAAGTCGGCCGCCGGAGTTTGTTGGGGAGGCGGCGTGGGGCTTGCCGGAGTCGGTGGCCGGCCGGACCTCGCTGGATCCGGGCCGGGGCGGCATGGAGGACGAGGCGGCGGGGTGGTGGTCGCCGGCCAGGGGCGGCAGGGCACCGGGCGGCGGGTTCGGCGCACCGGCCAGCGTGGCGGAGCGGCGAGGTGGTGACCGGCGCGGGCGAGGAGGCGCGGGCGGCGGGGAAGAAGCAGCCGGGCGCGAGGCGCGCGGGCCGGGAGGGCCCCGCGCGGGCTGCGGCGGGCCGCGGCGATGGGAGTCCCGGCGAGGACACGTGTCAGCTCCCGGTTGGGCAGGCGGTGGCGGCGGACGCGTCCGGCGGCGGCGGAGATCCGATTTTTAGGGTTTCGGAGAGGGGATCCGCGAATTTGGAGGAGGGGTCTTTATATAGAGGTAGAGGGAGCTAGGAGAGTCCAAATGAGGTGCGGTTTTCGGCCACGCGATCGTGATCGAATGCTCTAGATGATGGAGAGGGTTTTGCTGGGTTTTGGGCCAAAGTGGAGGGGTGTTGGGCTGCAACACACACGAGGCCTTTTTGGTCCCTCGGTTAACCGTTGGAGCATCAAACGAAGTCCAAATGGTACGAAACTTGACAGGCGGTCTACCGGTAGTAAACCAAGGCCGCTTGGCAAGTCTCGGTCCAATCCGGAAATGTTTAATCCCCACACACAAAAGAAAGGTAGAAATGACCACCGGAGGAGAACGAAGCGCCGGAATGCAAAACGGACAACGGGGAAAATGCTCGAATGCATGAGATGAACACGTATGCAAATGCAATGCACATGATGACAAGATATGAGATGCATGACAACGATAACAACACACGGAGACAAAGACCCGAACCCGAGAAAATAAAATAACTTAACGCCGGAAACGGCAAGAGTTGGAATACATATTGGGAAAGTCATATTCGGGGTGTTACAACCACCCCAAGGACAAGTCCAGGATTGCCCAGGAAGGCTTGCCAGGTCCGCCAAGAGTAGGAAATCCCGCCAAGGCACCACTTCTCCACCAGTCCACCGCACAGCAACGCAAATCACTTGTCAATGCGGTGTAGAGCCCACAGATGATTAAGTGGCCTGCACTAAGCATGTGGCGGCCTGTTGGAAGACAGGTTACACTCATATGACACCCGTCCAGAGGTGTGTCGAACAGATAAGCAAAAGAGGATTAAGCGGCATGACAGGCTTGCCAGGCTTCACACTTGGCATGACAGCTAGCAGTGCATTAAATGCACTTTGTCCTAACTGCCAGAGTTAGGTATGATAGCATCGTTAGCTATCTAATCACTAGATAATGACTATTTTGCCACTATGGTTACCCCTACAACTATAAAAGGAGGTCCAAGGCAACCTAGAAGAGGATTCGGACCCCCTTACACTTGTATGTGCGTAGCTGCTCCCCTGAGGCCACCTTGCCAGGCTCGAGTGTTTCTTGTTGTTGTGATCCCTCCATCCAATCCACCAAAGAAGGAGTAGTGTTTTATGCCTCATGGTGGCCCGAACCTAGGTAAAAACCACCAGTGTCATCGCCGTCGTGCTTCCCCATGGTTTCCGCTCTTTGTGCAACATGATCTCCCCCTTTCCCAAACCACAAGGGGCTCATGGTCCCATAGGTGATCATGTCCACCCACGACACTTGTAGTAAATCAAGTGAACAAGGACTAGCAGATCCTGTTGATGGAGGCATATGTGGATGAAGCGAGAAAATTGGAAGAACACTTTGATGATTTGCAAACAGAGCACATCCCTCGTGCAGAAAACAAAATTACTGATCAACTGTCGAAGTGTGTAGCCCAAAAACTTCCTGTGGAACTAGGAAATTTTTTGCTCCATTTAAATCAGCATACAGTCACCCCATCTATGAGAACCAAGAAAAATAAGAAGGTCAAGTAGCAGCAAATAACTTCCAGCTGAACTCCGTGAACCTGTCGGCAAGGATGTTGCCGGGAAAGTCAATGTGCTTGTCGGTGAGTATTAGCCTCAAGCAGAGTCTCATGTTCTTGCCATTGAGGTTAGCGCTGCCACAACCGAAGAAATGCCTTTAGTCCTTGTTATCGATCCTCGGGCTCCAGCATGGGCCCAACAGATAGTTCAGTTTCTCCAAACAGGAGAACTTCCTGAGGAAGAAGAGCAAGCTAAAAAAGTAGCCCATCAATCAAGTATGTACCAGTTTGTGGATTACATCCTATACAGAAAAACACCAAATGAACTAAAATTGAGGTGCATTTGCTGGGAAGATGGGCTGAAGTTGTTGGCAGAGATACATGGAGGCATGTGTGGTTCCCATATAGGAGTCAGAGCCCTTGTCGGGAAGCCTTCCGGCAAGGTTTTTATTGGCCCACTACCCTCTAGGATGCGACCGAGATAGTATCAAGATGTGAAGCATGCCAGCTCCATTCAAAGAGCATACATCAAACAACTCAAGCCCTTCATACAATCCCTCTTCCAGGCCTTTCTCGGTCAGAGAGATCGATATTTTGGGCCCCTTCCCCTGTGCTACCGGGGGCTTTGAGTTCTTGTACGTCGCCGTCGACAAGTTCACAAAGTGGCCTAAGGTAGAGCCAGTGAGGAAGGTGACTGCATAGTTGTCCATCAAGTTATTTAAAGGATTGGTGTGCCATTTTGGATTTCCCAATAGAGTCATCACTAACAATGGCACACAATTTACGAGCCGCACCTTCATGCAATATAGCCAGAGCCTTGGAAGCAAGGTTTTCTTTGCCTCCGTTGCTCATCCAGGGAGGAACGGGCAAGCAGAGAGGACAAATGCCGAAGTTTTGCATGGACTCAAGATGAGAACTTTTGACAAGTTGCACAAGTGCGGAAGGCGATGAATTAATGATTTGCTGGTGGTTCTTTGGTCACTCATGATGATACCGGATTGACCTACTGGCCAAACACCCTTCTCCCTAGTCTATGGTGCAGAAGCAGTGCTCCCCATAGAACTCATATATGGGTCACCTCAAGTACTTGCCTAAGATGAAGTAGTGCAAGAGCAACTCGAACATGACGATGTCGTGCTCCTCGAGCAAGATTGTCTTCGGGCTGCTGTGTGTGCTGCAAGCTACCAACAAGCCTTGCACCGCTATCATAAATGGAAGGTTCATGCCTAGAGCCTTGAGGAAGGCAACCTTGTCCTTAAGCGCGTTCAATCTACCAAGCGAACAAACAAGTTGACGCCAAAGTGGGAGGGCCCTTACCGTGTAGTCCATGTCACCACACCTGGCGCTGTCTGTCTATAGAGCAAAGATGGCATTCGTGTGCAAAACTCATGGAATATTGAGCATCTTCGCAAGTTCTACTGGTAAGGTGCGGTTGCCGGGCCTTGCCCCGGCAACCTCCTTTGTACAAGCATAGTCTCCGTGACTTGTAACCGTTTTTACAAAGCCAAACATAGAACCTTTGCATACCTAAATAATGCCAAAGTGCTCCACGAGCCATCAGGCACGTTTTCTTGTGTACTAATGCATGTGTTGTGTGATATCACTTTGCTTGAATAGAATGAATAACATACCGCCAAGGGTATCCACATTATTATGCTTCTCCTTCCTATTTTCTTGTAATGCAAAAGGATTCCCCGACGAAGGTGGAACATTGGGTTGGCGGTTCATGTCATTTCATATAATAAGAAGTACAACAAAGAAAGATAAGTTAGAATTTCCCTTGCACATCTCTCTACTCGTAAGAAAAACCTGCACGCTGAGGAACCTTGCCGTGCCTCGTTCTTGCGCTCCAGTTCTGCCTCGAGTTCACTTGATGGAATATATGCCAGCTGCGTTCGAGGCCGGCAAGTTACCTTGCCAGTTGTCACTCCCCGGCGGGTTTCCAAACAGCGTAGGGTAGTACAGAAACCGTACGAGGGGAGAGACAAAATAAGGAAGATAATTTATGTTTATTTATCTGAGCACATCGGATATCACACAATTTTTCAAAGAAAAACTGAAAAGTGCTCGGTAATGCCTTTCTTGTCCCTCTCCTCCTAGGGTTTACATCGAGTGCAAAGAGGATAAAAGGAGCGTGTGGGCAATGCCCTTGTCAACCCCACCAGGACTACAGGGACGCGGCTCAGCAGGAACCCCGATAGGGCAGACAAAGCCGGAGTCCACGAGCCTGCCGAGGTCTAGCTGCACGTGGCGGTGGTACCTAAGCAGAGCAACCCCCGTCCAATCTCTTTGACGGGGTCCAGCTACAGATGATGGTGCTGTCAGCGCCCAGCAGGTGATGACAGTGCCGCCGACTTTTAGCCAGAGACCAAGTCGTCTTCTTTGGACTTGACGACCGGATGCCCGCCATCGTCGTATTCACCATCGGTGTCCTCGTCGTCGCTGTCGCTCAAGCGGGAGCTTTCGCCATTGCTCAAGGTCTCCATGCCTCACCCTCGACCATCGCATATAGTCCCAAAGATCTTCAAGGAGAGCGCATCGGCCTCCACCAGCTTAGAAGTGGAGGGTCTGCCCCTCTGCCAAGTAGCGGGCACGCACGAAGGATTTTCACCCTCGGGTGAGGTACATGATCTTGTGGGCGGGGAACTCCACGTCCACCCAGACGACGCCATTGATGCACTCGTTCACGCGCAGCCACAACCCGGTTGATCTTCCTCCATCACCCTAGTGAAAGGGCGATGGACTCGTAGCTCGCTCCTTATCGGGTCACTCAGTTTGACGACGAACTCGAGAGCGGTCCCTCATGGGAGGTCTAACCGCTGACGCCCCCGGTCCAGGCTCGACCATGACCACCACGCCGGCCACGACCTCATCCTGTGCCTCCGCCATGAGCACTCGAACCAGCCTTCGCGGCCGCCCCCGAGGCAGAAGCATGGCTCCGAGGGGAAGCTCTCGCCACCACAGTGGAAGCACGAGCATGGCCTCTTCCTCTATCCATGGCAACAAAAGCTAGAAGGAGAGGCGAAGAGGAAGAGAGTAGATGAACATCGATGGAAACGGAAGCGTGTTTGGATATTTAACACCATAAATATGGAAACTTAGTAAAGAAGAAAGCATGAGCTAGCATGACGCATGCACACACAGTGCTTACCCATGGGTAACAGACAATTGAACTGAACTGCTTTAAATATTTGCGGTTCGTTTGGCCTTTTTATACATTATAATTTAGTTTTATAAGCATTAATTTAATGTGGATAATTCAGATTAGTGCACCAAAATAGCTAAAAAATCGTACATGTGTCCTTGGGTGCATGTTTAGGTTCCATGCAAAGAATGGGAATGAATTCAACCATCTCGCTGTCTGGCTCGACCTCAGACATTTTGAGAATCTCTGTTTTTAAATACCCGTAAATCCAGAATTCACCCAAAAAATTGGCATGAAACTTTGCATGGTGTCATGACATGGCACATATATGTCGTGGAAAAAATGGTCATTTTAGGGCAAGTTTTATTACAAGCCTCTTACAAACCGGAGCTTCTCTCAAGAAGCCTCGTGGTTCCGATAGGGAAACGTGTCCTCCTTGTGGGTAAAACGATAATCGTTGCGTCTTTTCGCCTTGTATTTTTTCTACAGGCAACATGAAAAGAGAGGATATCCATGATGAAATTTAAAATTAGTCAGGGTTCATTTGGCCTTTTTATACATTAATTGAGTTTCCTAGGCATTTAATGTCTATAGTTGAAATATGAACTACAAATACATGCTGCAGTGCACCAAAATGGTTAGAAAAATCATAAATGTGTCCTTGGGTGCAGGTTTAGGTCCCATGCAAGCAATGCGAATGAATTACATCCGTATCAGCATCTTGGCTCGTCCTCAAACATTGGGAATCCTGGTTTTTAAATCCCCGTAAACCCAAACTTTACCAGAAAATCATGAAAGTTGGCATGGTGTCATGTCATGGCACATATACTTTGTGGTAAAAAAAATTCCAATTCGGGCCAAGCTTTATTACAAACCTCTTATAAATGGGATCCTCTCGCAAGAACCCTCATGGTTTCGATAGGAAAACATGCCCCCCTTTGTGGGTAAAACGATAATCGCTCCCTCTTCCTGTGTTTTATTTTCTTCTCCGGGCAACATGGAACAATGGGAGATTCACGCTAAACTTTGAAACTATTCAGGGTTCGTTTGATCTTTTTTATAATTTAATTGAGTTTTCTAGGAATTTAATGCCCATAATTAAAATCTAAACTACAAATACATGCTCCAATGCACCAAAATGGCTAAAAAAATTGTACATGTGTCCCTAGGTGCATGTTTAGGTCCCATGGAAGAAATCAGAATGAATTCAACCATCTTGGTGTCCTGGCTCGGCCTCAAACATTGCGAATCTTGGTTTTTAGATCTCCGTGAATCCAAAACTCACTTGAAAATCATGAAACTTGGCATGGTGTCGCGACATGGCACATATATGTTATGGTAAAAAATTGTCCAATTTGGGCCAAGCTATATTACATGCCTCTTACAAACCAGAGCTTCTGGCAACCCTTGTGGTTCCGGTAGGGAACCATGCCCCTCTTGCGGGCGAAACGATAATCGCTGCCTCTTCTCGGCTTGTACTTTGTTTTCCACAGGCAACATAGAACAACATGAGTGTCATGCTGAAATTTGAAACTATTCAGGGTTCGTTTGGCCATTATATATATTAACTGAGTTTTCTAGGAATTTAAAGTCCCTAATTCAAATTTGAACTACAAGCACCTGCTCAAGTGAAGCAAAATGGGTGGAAAATCATATGTTTGTCATTGGGTGCATGTTTAGGTCTCATTGAAGGAACGGGACTGAGTTAAAAATGTCTTGTCATGATGAAACATTGAGAATATCGGTTTTTAAATCCAAGTAAATCCAAAAGTCACCCAAAAATCATGAAACTTCGCATGGTTTCATGACATGGCACATGTCTGCCGTGGTAAAAATCGTCTAGTTTGAGATAAGGCGCACACATTAATAGCCAACGAATTCCTTTTGAAACAAATAGCTGACATGTTAATATCGCAAACGGTTGTAATATATGAACCATGTGTGTTCCCATAACCATTTAAGTGCGGCCACGCATCCCTCTTTTTTTATGGGAAAGTACTACCTCATTCCTCGTTCATTGGTCAACTTTGTATTTTTTGCTAAAATTTAACCATGCTCGGTGGCATGCGTGCAGCTGTTTGATTAGACGGGACGAGCTCGAGAAGTCCGCTATGTAGGCTCGCCAGAACGCGTGCGAGCAGTCTGCCGTGCAGGCTCAACGGGACGCATGCATCCTGTCCACCATGCTGGCTTGACGGGACGCGTGCGACAGCCAAGGCCACGCATTCTCACAGGGAAGTGAGCTCTTTGACCTCCATCCACTAGCCACCCTGCTCAATATTAGCATTTGCTTTGTTGTTGTTTTCAACTTGTATTCCGGATAGTTTAAAATGCCACATGCGGCAACGGATAATACGACGACAAATAAAATGGCAATGGATAATATGATGACAAATTTACAATGGCGCGGATAATAATTGTCTTATATATTCCAGATAATTTAAAATGCCACATGCGGCAACGCCTAACAGACACACGGGCAAGAGAAGGAGGAAATTGAACACCACAATCTGGGTCGCTACTGTCTCTACTCCTCAATGGATCTTCGGTCAACGAGATCCTCTAGCCCCTTCTTTAATTCCTCACGACTTTGCTTGACAGCAGCCATGGATTCCTCCACCTCCTGCTCGCACTCGATCCGGAGCTTCCTCAAGTCACCCGTCAGTTCATCGATGATCACTTTCAATGTCATCCCTGAGGAACTGCTCTGCTCATGTAGCTTCTTCCAGCTGGCGGCCTCCTCAACTATATTGACGACCACCTTGAAGAGCTTTGCATTGTCACCCATTAGTTGCTCGAAAAGGCCGTTTTCCTTCTCAACTGAGGCATCGCTAATCTCGAGCAGCTTCATCAAGCCGTCGACTAGTTCCTGCTTCTTAATTAGGCCAGCGACAATGTCCTCGTATTTGGCCAAGGACTTCAGCACCGCCAGCTCGTCGCGATCGCCGATGTGGCGCATGCGCTTGCGAGAGACCTTGCGTGTCAGTGAGAGCTCGTTTGAGGGCTCTACGGGGTGCCAGGACATCGCTAATGCAGCTGTCGTGTTGCGACAAGACCTTTCTAGTGCTTCCCGGCCTTGGTATTTGCTCCCTGGTTATATGTCGACCCGAAACTCCTCCTACAGGCCATGGCAAAGACCTGTTTTTCGGTGACGAGGAGAGGTATTGTGAAGTAATGTTCGAGTGGGTAGTTTTTATAGCCCAATGCTAAGTGGGAACACGTTTAGGTTGGATCGGTGTGAACGGATTTACAATTAGTTATTGCGTGGTAATTAGTAATGTGACGAAAACAACCTCAAAATTCATTGATGGCTCTATGCTTGAAGCCCGAAATGGTTCTCGGAAGGCGTACGTGGGCCCATGTTCTCAGACGTGTACGTATCTGCCCACTATCACACACTATCCAGATATCACCATCGTGTCTAATGGATGGGTCATCGCATCTCCATACGGTGCCAGAAGGTTGACTAGAATTTCAATATGTAGGTGTAGTTGCTCGTTATTCAAGGGACTGTGACGTCCTCTACTCATCGTTGAGGCGGCTGCGGCGCACACTGCTCGCATCCGTCTGCCTCTTTTGCTCGCCATGGAGGCACCCTGTAACACCCCGGATGTAACTTTCCTTAGTTGTAATTCCAACTCTTGCCATGTTCGGCTATGTGATATGATAATCCCTTCGTGGTTGGATTTTTTTTTTCGTTTTGCATTTTGTTCATGTCATGCATTTCATATTATGTCATCATGTGCATCTCATTTGCATTCGTGTTCGTCTCATGCAACCGGTCATTTTCCTCGTTGTCCGTTTCGCAATCCGACACTCCCACAAGCACCGATTGCACCCCTCTAATCTTTTTTCGTGAGCGGGAGAAAAACGTTCTCGGAATGGGTCAAGATTTGTCGAGTGGCCTTGGTACATCAACGGTAGGCCACCTGTTTAATTTTGTTCCATTTGGAGGTCGTTTGATGCCCCAACGGTTAGCCGAGTAACAGCAAAAACCCCTTTCTTGTTGCAGCCCAAAACCCCTCCAAAACAGCCCACTATCCCATCTAAACCCCCTCCATGCTCTCCATCGTTGGATCACGATCGTGTGGGTGAAAACCGCACCTCATTTGGACACCCCTAGCTCCCTCTACCTATAAATATGCCTCTCCCCCTCCAAATCTAGGTCCAAACCCTAAAAATCCGCCCCGCCGCCACAGGACACATCCAGGCGCGACAGGACGAGATCTGCCACTGCGCCCGTGCCAATCGAAGGGCGACACATGTCCACCACCGCGGCCCCGCGCCGCCGCGGCCTGCCTGGCTCGAGGTAGGCCCTCCCGCGCGCGCAACTAGGCCCGAGCTCCCGCTGCCTTCTCCGTCGCCCGCCCGCGCGCGTCGCCGCTAACCGCACCCTCCGCCGCCGCCTCTACCCCACTGTCGCCTCCCCCCAACGCATGCCGCACCGCCTCAATGCCGCCCTACCGCCAACCACGACCCCGGCGCCGGATCCGGCCTTCCCCGCGCTCCGGCGACCTCTGGCGTCTTCCACCCGCTCCGGCCGACCCTCTCCGACGAGCACCCCCAATTCTAGCCGCCGTCGCCTCACATCTGGTAAGATCCTCTGCCGCATGGATTTCCATGCAAACCCTAGGTTGACTTCTTGATTTCATCTAAGTCCTCAATCCCAATTTTTTTATGCCTCCTTTGACATGCCATATCTCTTTGTCTGTAGCTCCCGGATCATGTTCGTCTTGTTAGTGGCATTTGCATGCATGTTGCTGTCCACTTTGATGCCATTATCATAGTTTCAAAAGTGCTATATGATGCTAACTGCTGTCTGTTAACAGAACTTGATGATTTGTCATTTTCGTTACATTTTGTGTGTGCATCCTATGACCATGATGTCTACATGTTTTATGAGCTCCATCATGCCATCTCTACAGGGGTTCAAGCTTTGTATTTTTGTGATATATGTGGTTACTAGCACAAGCATGCAAAGTAGGCTTTGTAATGTTGTTGTTTTCAGAAACTTAGTGATTTTGTAAGTCTTTTTCCTGTTACATTTTGATTCCATGTAAACTTGTTGCTACCATGTGATCCATGCACATTTTGCGATACTTGAGTAAACATGTTTTGTAGATGTGGTATTTCTCTATACATTTATGCCCCTGGTTGCAATTTTGGAGAACTGTAGCATGTCATTTCCTTGCTCTACTTTTGCTAAATATTGTTCCTAGCAGTTTGTCAACATGATATTCAATATGGCCATTTATTTTACTAGTGATGCATGTACCCTATGAACTTGCTCTTGCCATGTTTAGCTTCTTGAACATGTCTAATTCATGTTGGTTACCTTGTCATGCCATTAAATGCCTTGTGGTGAGTGAATTGAGCTTGCAAAGTTGCTATCATGAATTTGTTCCTGCCATGTCTTGTTTTTCTTCTGTCTGAAACTGTTAATATAACTTGCTATGTTTGCGTGGGTGCCACATTATTTTCCATGCCTCTTGGGTTAAAGTTTAGTAAGGGACTTTTGTTCTATGTGTTTAGTACTAGCATGCCATGCCTTTGTTTGTCATGATATGTTCCTGTAGAATGTTGTTTGCTTGCCCTAAACATTGCTTCCTGAAGCCTGTGAAGCTGATATCATTTGCATTTTTGCCATGCTATTTTGAGCTTGTTCTACTGAGAACTAGCAGGAGCTTAGTGTTCATGATTTGTAGAGATGCACCTGTACTTTAATGCCATGTGCTTTGTTGCTATGTTGGAGTTTTGTATCATAGTTTCTCGTTGCATTCTAAGTGCTATGATGCTGTTAAGCGCAGATTTGCATAATTCTTATTTTTCTTGTCATTTGCAAACCATGCATCCGTTTCCGGCGA
Organism: Triticum urartu; assembly: GCF_003073215.2. NCBI lineage: Eukaryota > Viridiplantae > Streptophyta > Magnoliopsida > Poales > Poaceae > Triticum > Triticum urartu. The sequence continues at coordinate 359,463,992 of NC_053023.1, forward strand.
TCCTTATATCGATTTCGACCAAAATCACCTCATCTTTCCAGCGCCATAACTGTTTTGACAAGTTGATTCCTTGTTCATCCTTTCCCTTCTGGAGTACCCATATGCGTTGCACATCATACCTTGCATTCCATGCCATGTATTGCATCATGTTGCTTGTGCATTGCACCGTGATTGATTGTTCTTCCATTTCTTGTGTTCTTGCTTTTTCTAGAGACGGGAGACGAGTACGTGAATGATCAACCTGTGGAGTAAGCTAACGAGGATCAAAATTTCGACAACTCAGAGAACTTTGCAGGCAAGATGACCATACCCTCGATATCACTTCTATCTTTGCATGCTAGTTGTTCGTTCTATCGCTGTGTAGCGCTACCTACCACTTGTATATCATACCTCCCATGTTGCCATGTAAAACCTCTAACCCACCTTCCTAGCAAACCGTTATTTGGCTAAGTTACCGCTTTTGCTCAGCCCCTTTTATGGCGTTGCTAGTTGCAGGTGCCATGCAGGTTGTTCCATGTTGGAGCATGGATATGTTGGGATATCACATTATCTCTTATTTTAATTAATGCATCTATATAATTGGTAAAGGGTGGAAGGCTCGGCCTTATGCCTAGTGTTTTGTTCCACTCTTGCCGCCCTAGTTTCCGTCATACCGGTGTTATGTTCCTTGATTTTGCATTCCTTACGCGGTTGGGGTTATGGGACCCCCTTGACAGTTCACTTTGAATAAAACTCCTCCAGTAAGGCCCAACATTTTTTTTACATTTGCCAACCTAAGCCATTTCCCTTGGGTTCAGGAGACCCAAGGGTCATCTTTATTTTAACCCCCTGGGCGAGTGCTCCTCTGACTATTGGTCCAACGTAGAGCCACTTGCGGTGCCACCCCTTCACTTGGGGTCTTCGGTTGCTGTACGTAGTGTTCATTCGGTGTGCCATGAGAACGAGATATGTGCAGCTCCTATCGGGATTTGTCGGCACATCGGGCGGTCTTGCTGGTATTGTTTTACCATTGTCCAAATGTCTTGTAACCGGGATTCCGAGACTGATCGGGTCTTTCAGGAAGAAGGAATATCCTTCGTTGATCGCGAGGGCTTGTAATGGGCTAAATTGGGATACCCCTGCAGGGTTTAAACTTTTGAGAGCCATGCCCGCGGGTATGTGGCAGATGGGAATTTGTTAATATCCGGTTGTAGAGAAATTGAGACTTTACTTAATTAAAATGAATCAACCGCGTGTGTAGCCGTGATGGTGGTCTTTCAGGCTGAATCCGGGAAGTGAACGTGGTTTGGGTTATGTTTGAACGTAAGTAGTTTTAGGATCACTTCTTGATCACTTCTAGCTTCACGACCGCTGCGTAGCTTCTCATCTTACTCTTATTTGCGTATGTTAGCCACCATATTTGCTTAGCGCTTGCTGCAGCTCCGCCTCATTACCTTATCCTACCCATAATCTTAAATAGTCTTGATCTCACGGGTGTGAGATTGCTAAGTCCTCGTGACTCATGAATAGTTCCAAACAGTTGTAGGTGCCGATGATACCAGTGCTGGTGATGCACCCGAACTCAAGTGGGAGTTCGACGAGGACCTTTGTCATTACTATGTGTCGTTTCCTGATGATCAATAGTGGAACCCAGTTGGGATGATCGGGGATCTAGCATTTGGGGTTTATCTTCCATTTCTTTCAGATTTGACCGTAGTCGGTCTATGTGTGTATTTTGGATGATGTATGAATTATTTATGTATTGTGTGACATGGCGAGTGTAAGCCAACTCTATTGATCCCTGTCTTGATCATTACATGGGATGTTTGTGAAGATGACCCTTCTTGCGACAAAACCACTATGCGGTTATGCCTCAAAGTCGTGCCTCTACACGTGGGAGCCATAGCCGATCGTGGGTGTTACAAGTTGGTAATCAGAGCCATCCCCGAATTAGGAGCCCCTTGCTTGATCAAATCGATGACGTTGTTGAGTCTAGAAAAAAATATTTTGAGACTTAGGATTATATATATCTGATAGTAGGATTCTTTTTATTCCTCAGTCCCTTCGCCACTATGGTGAGGCCTCCTGACGTAGTTGTTTTGTCTTTCCTCTCCTCAAATTTCATGAAAAATTTTAGGATCACGCGTGTATCTTGGGATCGTTCCGATATACTTGTGACGAGAACATTGTTCTTGGTGCCTCCTGACATTTAGGGGTTGTGGCAGTGTCCCAGGGAGTTGAGCTCCGAGGTGTTGACGTCACAATTTTATCGTTGCAGTTCTGGTATAGCTGAGTCCGCCGACATTGAAAATCTCTTTTATGCAGTTGTTGGTGAGATAACCTCGACGACACCCAGTACTGGGCTGGGAGTTCGGGAGTATTGCCATAACTCGTATAATGGATGCTTTTCGCAGGTTGGGGTACATGATTTTCGGAGTTTTCTTGATTATGTGTTGACGGATGGATAAAGTTGGAGCGTAGGGCTTGTTAGTTGTGTGATATATTGTGCCTCCCTGTATCCCCAACACCAGATTGCATAACCAGAAAGTTTCGAGAGTTTATAGGTGGGAATTCAAGTATCAGGTAGGATATCTTTCCAATAGACACATGATAAAATATGGGATATATCATATGTTTGTTCCGGCTTATTGTGCAAGCCAATACTTTGTTTTGTTTTGAGTTGTGGTATTCTAGTTACTTCAAGTCAAGTGTTGATTCCATACCTTTTCCAAGCGGTCTTCTCATATTTCTATGTGAATACTAATCCTTCTTGATCATCAAGGTTGTCATGTTAATTCCTTTCCAACTGGTGTGCGTCTCCTCAGGTGGATCAGATCATTTCAACATTCGCAAGATCAATTCTAAGTTTTCTCAACGGTGTTTGTTTCATCCGTCCCCAAGTTGCCTCTGTTTTTCCCCCCCCCCCCCCCTTTTTTTTCAAGGACCCGGATTTCTTAATCCGTTATCCATTTTATTGATGTGAAGTATCTTCATCCTTTTCTTTCAAGTTTCGATCCGGTGAATAATCGTCAAGATGCTAAGAAAGCTTCGAGTTAATCATTCTTCGTTCTTTTTCTTCTCTCGTGGATTCAATTCAAGCTTTCGGTGTAGATCATATTCCTTTCCTTGTTTCAAATGCTTTCTCAAGATGATGCTCCTCTTAATGATTCACTTCTCGCTATTCATTTGTTCTGGAGTGCTGAAGATATCTCAGGAGATGTGTGTTTTCATTCCTAATCCGTTCAAGATATCTCGAGGTTGTTATCTCTTTTGGGCCATTTAATTCAACCGGTGCAATCTCTCTTAAATCGTTCAACGGTGTTTTCTTTTGGGTGAGCCCTAACCCACATGTCTTTTTTCAAGATCTTACCTGACTCTTCTAATTTTCTGGAGCTATTCCCAAATTCTTTTTGAAGTTTGACGTAAGAATGAATTATCATCAGTCATATGTTTTTCTCCAAGATCTTTCAAACTCTTTTCATCGTTAGTTCAACATTTTTATTCTTCATTACTCCGGAGTGTCGCAACAATTCGTGGTGGTATTTCTCGTCATCATTCTCAACGTTGAAGACTGAAGAAGATCTTCTCTTAAATCCTGCTCCGTTCTCTTGAAGAGGCGTAGTTCAAGCTTGATGCCATCCTCTCATAATTGTTTTTGATTTTGAAAATTCATTTCACCCATCCAGAGCAATGTAGGAGTCTTTTCAGTTTGATTTTCTGGAGCCCATCATCTCAGTATTACTGATTCTCAGCTTCTAGCTCTCGTTCCCAATTCTTACCGGTGCATCATTCAAGTAATTTCTAATCAACTCGTGATCTCTTCGTTCTCTTTTATATAAATTCTCTCAAGTATCTTCGTTCATTTTCTAATTCTTCCCGGCGTTTCGCTATCTTTTCTTTGTTTGTTTTTAATTTTTACGGCGGTTTGTTCAAGATTTCTTTGTGTATGTTCTCATATTAATTTATTCGTTGTTTCAATCCTACCGGTGGTTCATTGAAGACCTTCCCAAGTTTGCGCTATATCTATCTTAATTCTTTTTACAAGAATAAGTAGTATGCCAAATCCATTGTTTGTCATCAATTTTATTGGTGAAGGATACGCATAACGTAATTCTTATCATTGTTTCATCCAAGTGATCTAATCTCTTCTTTCCAGAGTTGTTCATCATGTCACATTCTCGGTTCGAGATGTTTCATCTTTTCTTTTCTGGAGTTCCAAGTTTTCCACATTATCTCGTCGAGAAGCTCCATCTAAATCATCGCTAGGATTCACCTTGTGTTTTTAACTTCTCTTCCTCTCATCATGCTTTTATTACGGGAGTTCTTCATGGAGGCTCTACATGAGGGTTCGTCAAGGATTCTTTTCATTCTTCATTTGTTCTTCAAGATTTCTCTCGAAGTTAAGTTCTGCCAAGCTATACTCTAAAATAAACATGGTGCTCAACACATGTCTTGTTTTGAGGAGTTCAAGCATTCTTAATCTTGCATTCTGGAGTGCAATTCTTTCTCTCTTATATTTTAAGGTGGTGTTATGTCACTCTTGCTAATTTCCCTTAGTGTTTCATGATTCACAAGTTTTCTGGAATGACATATTTTAAACCCATCATTTTCTATTCGTTCACGAGGTCCTTTGCATCCCATCAATCTCTTCATTGGAGTTATCTTGGGTTATATTTCACCTAAAGTTTTCCCTAAGGATTGTTTCTATTTATGGTGCTAATAAATGACCCAAGTTCTTCATTTATCCTCCCGGTGAAATAAGTTTGTTGTCCCCTTGGTGATATCAATCCAATCTTTTGTTTCCGTAGTGGCAAAATTTCGCGTCAATTTTGAGAAGTTTTCCTTAAGCCCACTACAAGCCTATTCGTTTCATGGTTGGTTTTTCAACAAATCCGTTATAACCTTCTTGGAAGGGTGCTTTCCAAGACCATTTCTGCAGAAGTTGACATTTTCTTCTCCATTCTTTTATTTGAATTATCTATCTTCTATTCTTTCTTCTGGAGGCATTGTGATGTTTCTCTTTTCACTCATCATCTCGAATTGTGAGGATCGTGTTCTTTTCGTGCTTATCCTTTTAACCGGAGTGTCGTGTCCTCTTTTCAAGTTCTCCCCATTTTTATCAAGTTTTTTTGCTTCTCTTTTCTACTGGAGTGCTTCTTGCATCCTTTCTTCTCATTCCTTGCTTATTCCGTTTCAACTAGAGTGGTTACATGTCCTTCCTTGTCGTTGGAGCTCTTCATTCATGTCATGGCAACCCCAAGGTTTTCGGAATGTTCCTTGTTACTCTCATGTAACAGAGTATTTTCAACTTCGTTCATCTCCGTTGTATTCTTTTCTCAAAAATTGTTTAACCTCTCAAGGTTCATGGTTTGACTAGTTTGTCGAAGAAGAAACTTTGTTTTACCTCTTCCTCTTTCGCTTCTCTCCTGTGCATCCTAGATCTTGGGACAAGATCCTCTTCGTTTATGTGATATGATATTCCCTTCGTGGTTGGGTTTTTGTCTTCGTTTTGCATTTTGTTCATGTCATGCATTTCATATCATGTCATCATGTGCATCTCATTTGCATTCGTGTTCGCCTCATGCAACCGGTCATTTTCCCCGTTGTCCCTTTCACAATCTGACACTCCCACATGCACCCGTTGCACCCCTCTAATCTTGTTTCGTGAGCAGGAGAAAAACGTTCTCGGAATGGGTCGAGATTTGTTGGGTGGCCTTGGTACATCACCGGTAGGCTGCCTGTCAAATTTCGTTCCATTTGGAGGTCCTTTGATTCCCCAACGGTAAACCGGGTAACCGCATAAGCCCCTCTCTTTTTGCAACCCAACACCCCTCCAAAGCAGCCCACTAGCCCATCTAAACCCCCTCCATGTTCTCCGTCGTTGGATCATGATTGTGTGGGCGAAAACCGCACCTCATTTGGACACTCCTAGCTCCCTCTACCTATAAATATGCCTGTCCCCCTCCAAATCCGGGTCCAAACCCTAAAAGTCCTCCCTGTCGCCACCAGACAAGATCCGCCGCCGCGCTCGCGCCAATCGCAGGGTGACACGTGTCCACCGCCGCCACCCCGCGCCCTCCCGCGTGCACAACCGGGCCCGAGCGCCCGCTGCCTTTTCCGCCGACCGCCCGCACGTGCCACCGTCGACCGCGCCCTCCGCCGTCGTCTCCACCTCGCCGCACCCCGCAGCTCGTCGTCGCCGCCCGCCTGATGCCGTGCTGCGCCGCGCCACCGCCGACCGCGGCCCCGTCGCCAGATCCGGCCTTCCCCATGCTCTGGTGACCTCCTCCGGCGTCTTCCCCGCGCTCCGGCTGACCCTCTCCGTCGAGCACCCCCAACTCTGGCCGTCGTTGCCCCAGATCCAGCGAGATCCACCGCCACATCGATTTCCGTGCGAACCCTAGGTTGACCTCCTGATTTCCTCCAAGTCCTCAATGCCTATTATTTTTATGTCTCCTTTGACATGCCATATCTCTTTGTCCGTAGCTCCGAATCATGCATATGATTTATCAGAATGTTTGTCTCGTGATGCTCGTCATGTTAGTGATGTTTGCATGCATGTTGCTGTCCATTTTGATGCCATTATCATAGTTGCAGGAGTGCTATATGATGTTAACTGCTGTCTATTAACTAAACTTGATGATTTGTCATTTTCATTGCATTTTGTGTGTGCATCCTATGAGCATGATGTCTACATGTTTTATGAGCTCCATCATGCCATCTCTGCAGTGGTGCAATCCTTGTATTTTTGTGATCTATGTGGTGACTAGCACAAGCATGCAAAGTATGCTTTGTAATGTTGTTGTTTTCAGAAAATTAGTGATTTTGTAAGTCTTTTCCTGTTACATTTTGATGCCATGTAAACTTGTTGCTATCATGAGATCCATGCACATTTTGTGATAGTTCAGTAAACATATTTTGTATATGTGGTATTTGTCTATCCATTTATGTCTTTGGTTGCAATTGTGGAGCATTCTAGCATCTCATTTTCTTGCTCTACTTTTGCTAAATATTGTTCCTAATAGTTTGTCAACATGATATTCAATATTGCCATGTGTTTTACTAATGATGCAAGCACCCTATGAACTTGCTCTTGGCATGTTTAGCTGCTTGAACATGTCTAATTCGTGTTGGTTACCTTGTCATGCCATGAAATGCCTTTTGGTGAGTTAATTGAGCTTGCAAAGTTGCTATCATGAATCTGTTCCTGCCATGTCTTGTTTTTCTTCTGTCTGAAACTATTAATATAACTCGCTATGTTTGCATGGGTGCCACATTATTTTCCATGCCTCTTGGGTTAAAGTTCAGTAAGGTAGTTTTGTTCTATGTGTATAGTAATAGCATGCCATGCATTTGTTTTCCATGATATGTTCTTGTAGCATGTTGTTTGCTTGCTCTAAACATTGCTTCCTGATGTTGTTTTGCCATGCTTATTATTTTCTCTAAGTCTGTGAAGCTGGTATCATTTGCATTTTTGCCATGCTATTTTCAGCTTGTTCTAGTGAGAGATAGAAGGAGATTAGTGTTCATGATTTGTAGAGCTGCACCTGTACTTTAATGCCATGTGCTTTGTTGCTATATTGGAGTGATGTATCATAGTTTCTTGTTGCATTCTAAGTGCTATGATGTTGTTAAGCGCAGATTTGCATCATTCTTGTTTTGCTTGTCGTTTGCAAACCGTGCATCCGTTTCCAGTGATCCTTATATCGATTTTGATCGAAATCACCTCATATTTCCAGCGGCATACTTGTTTTGACAAGTTGATGCCTTGTTCATCGTTTCCTTCCGGGGGAAGGAATATCCTTCGTTCATCGGAGAGCTTGTAATGGGCTAAGTCGGGACACCCCTGCAGGGTTTAAACTTTCGAGAGCCGCGCCTGCGGTTATGTGGCAGATGGGAACTTATTAATATCCGGTTGTAGTGAACTTGACACTTGACTTAATTAAAATGAATCAACCATGTGTGTAGCCGTGATGTTCTCTTTTCGGCGGAGTCCGGGAAGTGAACACGGTTTGGGTTATGTTTGAACGTAAGTAGTTTCAGGATCACTTCTTGATCACTTCTAGCTTCATGACTATTCTGTAGCTTCTGATCTTACTCTTATTTGTGTAGCACTTGCTATATCTCCACCATATTTGCTTAGCACTTGCTGCAGCTCAACCTCACTACCTTATCCTACCCATAAGCTTAAATAGTCTTGATCTCGCGGGTGTGAGATTGCTGAGTCCTCGTGACTCACGAATACTTCCAAACAGTTGTAGGTGTCGATGATACCAGTGCAGGTGATGCTACTGAACTCAAGTGGGAGTTTGACGAGGACCTTGGTCGTTACCATGTGTCATTTCCTGATGATCAGTAGTGGAGCCCAGTTGGAACGATCGGAGATCTAGCATATGGGGTTTATTTTCCTTTTCTTTCGGATTTGACCGTAGTCTGTCTATGTGTGTATTTTGGATGATGTATGAATTATTTATGTATTGTGTGACGTTACGAGTGTAAGCCAACTCAATTTATCCCTGCCTTGTTCATTACCTGGGATGTTTGTGAAGATGACCCTTCTTGCGACAAAACCACTATGCGGTTATGCCTCTAAGTCATGCCTCGACACGTGGGAGCCATAGCCGCATCGTGGGCATTACACGCCCGCGGTGCGCTCCGCTCTGGCATCCCTGCGTGCGCTCTACTCGCCGTTGAGGCAAATTTAATATCGTGACGGTTAATAATTGTCTTACATATTCAGGATAATTTCTAATGCCACATGCGGCAACGCCTAAAACGCACACGAGCTACATATGCTTAGTTACTTAAAATGTAGATATGTGACATTTTGATACAATCATAATAAAATATCTCTACTCCTAATGGAGCTGTTGGTTAATAGTCTGCACGGTTTATTTTCGCTGGTTTATTTTCGTCATCCTCCCACCTCCGTTTTATTTTCGTCATCCTCCCACCTATGAAGAAAAACCCACGAAAAAAATTCCACGACACGCATGCGCGAGCGAGTCGTCCCTCTAGATCCCTTCGCCGCCAGCCCCCGACCTCCTCCCTGGCTCCCGGCGCCGGCCGCCCCCATCTCCTCCCCCGATCCGGGCTCGCCCCGCCCCCACCTTCTCCCTCACTCCCAGTGCCGCCCGGCCCCCATCTTCTCCCTCACTCCCGGCGCCGCCCCGCCCCCACCTCCTCACTCACTCCCGGCGCCGCCCGACCCCCAACCTCCCTGGATCCGCGTGCATCGATGCCGGCTTCGCAGCGGCGCTTGATGTGGAGCGCGGCGGAGTAGAGGAGCGGGCCTTCTTCCTCACCTCACAGCACTATCCTCCTCCATGACCACGCAGCCGCAGCGGCAGAGAACCCGAATCCCTAGCCAGCAAGCTCAGGCAGCCATGGATCCATGGGTATGAATCCCTCCTATTCTCTCTCTCTGACCCCCCCCCCCCCCCTCCCCCCCCCCCCCCCCCCCCCCCCCCCCCCCCCCCCCCCCCGGGAGCAATGTGCAGATGCTGGCCACCAGAATCTCTCGTCACTTCCCATCTTGCATTGCGCAGACAGGGGGCATCAGCCTGCAGCGAGAGGATCGGCAACATCCGCGTGGCCGCGGCGTCGTGCCGGCCCACTGCTCGCACAGGACAGGAGCCCATGCACGGCTGCACATGCACAGAAGCAGGCAAACTAGTACTTCCCCAAAATTCCCAAATTGATAATTAATGGCTTGATTTTTTTTTCTTTCAGTTGTATACATCTTATACAGTCCCGATCTTATACAAATTGCAATATAGGTAGTCATGGTCAAGTAAAATCAGAATCAGAGAAGAATCTATTTGGTTATTAAAAGAAAAATACATGAGATAGCTAAAGTTGAGGAACATCATTTATAGCCATTGCTTGAATTGGAAGAAGAACAGCTATGAAGATGCCATCACAGATTTTAGAAGCATGAAGAATCGAGAAACTGATTTTCATGTCTTATATCTCAACTTTTTTATATGAGCTAACTTAATAGTTTGATGGTTCATGGTTGATAGTGGAATGCCTTGACCAGATGTAGTTACTCCATCTTGTAACCTTGTGTTGATGCCTCCTTTAGTTTGGCCCGCCCAGGTTTTTCTTTCAAGCTCTGCCACTGCCGAAGACCACGGTGGAAGAAGTTTTACAGGAGCCTCGTCACCAACAACGTCTGCAACGTCTCGGAGGGGACAAGAATATCGCCTGACATTTTTCTCAATGGTACAATTCCTATATCAGGTTGTATGCGATTTTTATAAAAATCTTTGGAATCTGACAATGTATGGTATATCCGCAAAGTGAACGGTCTGTGTGTCCATTCATGAGTAAGGATTGGGAGAGTTTGCACCTGGGGCAGAAGAATTAGTCAATTGCTCACTTCAGCGTCATGTTTTAATATTGATGTCTTGCAACTAGAAGTACTGGAGGGCTGGATAATATTGACGCTAGCTATCCATCTATGGTTCCAACAACTTGTGCGCTCCAATGTACCTTTTTTAATCCTTACGTTTTAAATTGATGAGTATTATAACACTACGTACATACATTTTAATGTGGCCCCGTTGCAACGCACGGGCGTTCTTCTAGTATGCTAAAAGTCTGAGTTGGCGGCCTTCCGACGATGGCCTTCTCAGACTCCATGATCAGCATAGCACCCTTGCGCCCGTTCATTCTGAGTGTCCTGATCCGCGGCAACGTTACCTGTCTCTGCCTATGGAGCTGTTGGCGCTGGGAGGCTCTTGGGCTATTGGGGCTCTTCCAGAAGAGCTTGACAACGTGCAATCACGCGCATGAAATCCCCATGAAACCGCTCCATTTCCATGTCTATGCCCTGGTAGAAAATTCTGTCCATCATCTGCATCATCAAGATACCACTTTGGCGATGTTCTACTTTGTCGGGGACGTCAACTCTACCAAGGATGTCCTCAAGCCTGGCCACCACATTGTCGGGATCGAGATTGACACAGCTGCCGCCGACAATGATGAAGCCGCAGGCCGGCTATCTCATAACTGAATCGCAGAGGTCCACTACTACGAAAAGGCCTACTAGTGGCGCACCTATTTTGCCTACTAATGGCGCACTACAGGTGCGCCACTAGTAGCACACCATCAGTCAAAATTTGTTTTTCAATTTTTTTCATTTTTTTCTTAATCTCAGGTCACTATGGCTTAATCTCAGGTCAAATCGCACTCTGTGGTCAAACTTCCCGGAAGGTCACCCATCCTCACATTACTCCATCCCGAGCACGCTTAACTTCGAAGTTCTATCCAACCCCAGCACCAGCTCACTTCACAGGCACTTGTTGATATCTGTATCATATTAATCCTATTAAACCTTGTTGATGTCTATGACTTTGTTCATGTTCATGAGTATGATGAAATTTTGAAAAAATATTTCAAACTTCCCGGTCATATCACGTATCATATTTTGAAAAAAAAATCAAATTTTTTTTCGAAACCAATTTTTTTTTCTGTTACCAGTGGCGCACCTAGCAAACGGTGCGCCACTAGTAAGTTTGAATTTTTTTCCATTTTTTCCCTCTAGATCTTAAATGCCCCGTAACTTTTTTCTGTTAGGTTTTTGGGGATTTTGATAATGTTTAACGGGGTTCCCCTGTTAAATTCGGATGTAACTTAACTTTTTAATCTGAGTTCGTATGCAAATGTTATGCCCATTTTACAAATTTTCCCAACAAGTAGACCACATATCACATGGGAAACTTATTTTATTTTATTTTTTTGACATTTCCATCATTTTCTTTTATTTATTTCTTTAAACTGAAAAGGCGGTCCACGGGGGGGGGGGGGGGGGGGGGGGGGGGGGGGGAGGGTGCATTCGGTGGAATTTTTGGGTCAAGTTAGTAATGGTGCACTGTGGGAGTGGTGCACCATTACTAGTTAAACTAGTAATGGCGCACCACACCGACGGTGCGCCATTACTAGTTTTGAAAAAAAATTGAATTTTTTTTGAAAAAAACTTAGTAATGGCGCATCAGTGGACAGTGCGCCATTACTAGTTTTAACTAGTAATTAGTAATGGCGCACTGTCCACTGGTGCGCCATTACTATTTTTTTTCAAAACTACTAATGGCGCACTGTGGGTGTGGTGCACCATTACTATGTCAACTAGTAATGGCGCACTGCCCCATGGTGCGCCATTAGTAACAATTTTTTTTTCAAAACTACTAATGGCGCACCACACACCAGGTGTGCCATTAGTAATATATTACTAATGGCGCACCTGTATGTGGTGCGTCATTAGTGTCCATATTATCTATAGCCCTTTTCTTAGTAGTGGTCCTCTGCCAATTCCTTGCGAGGCTTCAGGCTCTCGATGAGCACCGGTGATGGTGGCTCTTCGGGTGGGTCGTCGATCATGCCACTGAGCAGCTTTGGATCTTTGGCACGGTGGATGGCAAACTACTCATCACACTTCCTCCCCAATATGCCCATTGCGCCCTCAAGGACTAGCATGACGATATCGCTGCCGATGGGCCATGATGTCTACTACACAACCTTCTTCTTGTAGACATTGTTGGGCCTCCAAGTGCTGAGGTTTGTAGGACAGTAGCAAATTTCCCTCAAGTGGATGACCTAAGGTTTATCAATCTGTAGGAGGCGTAGGATGAAGATGGTCTCTCTCAATTAACCCCGCAACCAAATAACAAAGAGTCTCTTGTGTCCCCAACACACCCCATACGATGGTAAATTGTATGGGTGCACTAGTTCGGCGAAGAGATGGTGATACAAGTGCAATACGGATAGTAGAGAATAGTTTTTGTAATCTGAAAATATACAAACAGCAAGCTAACTAATGATAAAAGTGAGCGTAAACGGTATTGCAATGCGTTGAAACAAGGCCTAGGGTTCATAGTTTCACTAGTGCAAGTCCTCTGAACAATAATAACATAATCAGATCATATAACTATCCCTCAACATGCAACAAAGAGTCACTCCAAAGTCACTAATAGCAGAGAACAAATGAAGAGATTATGGTAGTGTACGAAACCACCTCAAAGTTATTCTTTCCAATCAATCCGTTGGGCTATTCCTATAAGTGTCACAAACAGCCCTAGAGTTTGTACTAGAATAACACCTTAAGACACAAATCAACCAAAACCCTAATGTCATCTAGATACTCCAATGTCACCTCAAGTATCTGTGGGTATGATTATATGATATGCATCACACAATCTCATATTCATCTATTCAACCAACACATAGAACCTCAAAGAGTGCCCCAAAGTTTCTACGGGAGAGTCAAGACGAAAACGTGTGCCAACCCCTATGCATAGGTTCATGGTCGGCACCCGCAAGTTGATCACCAAAACATACATCAAGTGGATCACGTGATATCCCATTGTCACCACAGATAAGCATGGCAAGACATACATCAAGTGTTCTCAAATCCTTAAAGTCTCAATCCGATAAGATAACTTCAAGGGGAAAACTCAATCCATTACAAGAGGAGAAACATCATAAGATTCAACTATAATAGCAAAGCTCGCGATACATCAAGATCGTATCACCTCAAGAACACGAGATAGATAGATCAAACACATAGCTACTGGTACATACCCTCAGCCCCAAGGGAGAACTACTCCCTCCTCGTCATGGAGAGCGCCGGGATGATGAAGATAGCCACCGGAGAAGGATTTCCCCCTCCGGCAGGGTGCCAGAACGGGTCAAGATTGGTTTTTGGTGGCTACGGAGGCTTCTGGCAGCGGAACTCCCTATCTATTCTGCTCCCCGATCGTTTTAGGGTATATGGATATATATAGGCGGAAGACATACGTCAAGGGAGCCACGAGGTGCCCACGAGGGTGGAGGGTGCGCCCTAGGGGGGTGGGTGCGCCCCCTACCTCGTGGCTCCCTCGTTTCTTTCCTGACGTGCACTCCAAGTCTATTAGGTTGTGTTCCTTCCAAAAATAACTTCTCCAGAAGGTTTCATCCCATTTTGACTCCGTTTGATATTCCTTTTCTTCGAAACACTGAAACAAGCGAAAAAACAGGAACTGGCACTGGGCTCTGGGTCAATAGGTTAGTCCCAAAAATAATATAAAAGTGTTTAATAAAGCCCATAAGCATCCAAAACAGATAATATAATAGCATGGAGCAATCAAAAATTATAGATACATTGGAGACGTATCAACATCCCCAAGCTTAATTCCTGCTCGTCCTCGAGTAGGTAAATGATAAAAACAGAATTTTTGATGTGGAATGCTACCTAACATATTTATCCATGTAATCTTCTTTATTGTAGCAAGAATATTCAGATCCATAAGATTCAAGACAAAAGTTTATATTGACATAAAAATAATAATACTTCAAGCATACTAACTAAGAAATCATGTCTTCTCAAAATAACATGGCCAAAGAAAGTTCATCCCTACAAAATCATATAGTTTGGTCATGCTCCATTTTCATCACACAAGAATGCTCTCATCATGCACAACCCCAATGACAAGCCAAGCAATAGTTTCACACTTTAGTAATCTCAAACTTTTTTCAACTTTCACGCAATACATGAGCGTGATCCATGGATATAGCACAATTGGTGGACTAGAATATAATGAGGGGGTTATGTGGAGTAGACAAAGAGGAGAAAGTTTCACATCGACGCGGCTAATCAATTGGGTAGGGAGATGCCCATCAATTGATGTCAATGCAAGGAGTAGGGATTGCCATGCAACGGATGCACTAGAGCTATAAATGTATGAAAGCTCAACAAAAGAACAAAGTGGGTGTGCATCCAACTTGCTTGCTCACGAAGACCTAGGGCACTTGAGGAGGCCCATTGTTGGAATATACAAGCCAAGTTCTATAATGAAAAATTCCCACTAGTATATGAAAGTGACAAAACAAGAGACTCTCTATCATAAAGACCATGGTGCTACTTTGAAGCACAAGTGTGGAAAAAGGATAGTAGCATTGCCCCTTTTTATTTTATTTTTTAATTTTTTTGGGCCTCCCTTTTTTTATTTGGTCTTTCTCTTTTTTGGGGGGCCTTCCCCTTTTTTATTTGGCCTTTATACTTTTGTTGGGACAATGCTCTATTAATGATGATCATCACACTTCTATTTATTTACAACTCAAAGATTACAACTCGATACTAGAACAAGATATGACTCTATATGAATGCCTCCGGCGGTGTACCAGGATTGCGATGAATCAAGAGTGACATGTATGAAAAATTATGAACGGTGGCTTTGCCACAAATACGATGTCAACTACATGATCATGCAAAGCAATATGACAATGATGATACGTGTCATAATAAACGGAACGGTGGAAAGTTGCATGGCAATATATCTCGGAATGGCTATGGAAATGCCATAATAGGTAGGTATGGTGGCTGTTTTGAGGAAGATATAAAGAGGTTTATGTGTGACAGAGCGTATCGTATCACGGGGTTTGGATGCACCGACGAATTTTGCACCAACTCTCAATGTGAGAAAGGGCAATGCACGGTACCGAAGAGGCTAGCAATGATGGAAGGGTAAGAGTGCGTATAATCCATGGACTCTACATTAGTCATAAAGAACTCACATACTTATTGCAAAAATCTACAAGTCATCAAAAACCAAGTACTACATGCATGCTCCTAGGGGGATAGATTGGTAGGAAAAGACCATCGCTTGTCCCCGACCGCCACTCATAAGGAAGACAATCAAATAACACCTCATGTTTCAAATTTGTTACACAATGTTTACCATACATGCATGCTACGGGACTTGCAAACTTCAACACAAGTATTCCTCAAATTCACAACTACTAAACTAGCACAACTTTGATATCACTATCTCCATATCTCAAAACAATCATCAAGTATCAAACTTCTCTTAGTATTTAATGCACTGTATATGAAAGTTTTTATTATATCCCTCTTGGATGCCCATCATATTAGGACTAGTTTCATAACCAAAGAAAACTACCATGCTGTTCTAAAGGAATCTCAAAATAATATAAGTGAAGCACGAGAGTTCATCTATTTCTATAAAATAAAACCACCACCGTGCTCTAAAAAGATAAAAGTGAAGCACTAGAGCAACGACAAACTACTCTGAAAGATATAAGTGAAGATCAATGAGTAGTTGAATAATTATGTAACTATGTGAAGACTCTCTAAAATTTAAGAATTTCAGATCTTGGTATTTTATTCAAAACGCAAGCAAAACAAAATAAAATAAAATGATGCTCCAAGCAAAACACATATCATGTGGTAAAAAAAATATACCTCCAAGTAAAGTTACCGATGAATGAGGACGAAAGAGGGGATGCCTTCCGGGGCAACCCCAAGCTTAGGCCTTTAGTTGTCCTTGAATATTACCTTGGGGTGCCTTGGGCATCCCCAAGCTTAGGCTCTTGCCACTCCTTATTCCATAGTACATCGAATCTTTACCCAAAACTTGAAAACTTCACAACACAAAACTTAACAGAAAACTCGTAAGCTCCGTTAGCGAAAGAAAACAAAACACCACTTCAAGGTACTGTAATGAACTCATTATTTATTTATATTGGTGTTAAACCTACTGTATTTCAACTTCTCTATGGTTTATAAAATCCTTTACTAGCCATAGATTCATCAAAATAAGTAAACAACACATGAAAAACAGAATCTGTCAAAAACAGAACAGTCTGTAGTAATCTATAACTAATGAAAACTTATGGAACGTAAAAAATTCTAAAATTATTTTCTGGACGTGAGGAATTTATATATTAATAATCTGCAAAAAGAATTAACTAAATAGAACTCTCCAATAAAAAATGGCAGCAAATCTCGTGAGCGCTAAAGTTTCTGTTTTTTACAGCATGATCAACAAGACTTTCCCCAAGTCTTCCCAACGGTTCTACTTGGCACAAACACTAATTAAAACATAAAAACTCAATCATAACAGAGTATAGATAAATTATTTATTGCTAAACAGGAACAAAAAGCAAGGACAAAAATAAAATTGGGTTGCCTCCCAACAAGCGCTATCGTTTAACGCCCCTAGCTTGGCATGATGATTTCAATGATGCTCACATAAAAGATATGAATTGAAACATAAAGAGAGCATAATGAAGAATATGACTAGCAAATTTAAGTCTAACCCACTTCATATGCATTGGTATTATGTGAGCAAAAAACTTGTGGGAACAAATATCAACTAGCATAGGATGGTAAAACAAGCATAACTTCAAAACTTTAAGCACAGAGAGAGGAAACTTGATATTATTGCAATTCTTCAAGCATAAGTTCCTCCCTCATAATAATTTTCAGTAGCATCATGAATGAATTAAACAATATAACCAGCACCCATTATTTTCATGATCTATAATCATAGAAAATTTACTACTCTCCACAGAAGCAAGATTCTTCTCATTCGGAATAGTGGGAGTATCATAAGAAACTCGAATACTATAAATTGTTTCCACATTAAAAGAGTAATGTTCAGAAAAAGGGTAATCATAATCATGACAAGTTTTATAAATATAATCATCACTAATTTTTATAGCATATGTATCATCACAATAATTATCATAAGTAGCAACTTTGTTCTCATCATAATCAATTGAAACCTCTTCCAAGATAGTGGATACATCACTAAATAAAGTCATGACCTCTCCAAATCAACTTTCATCAATATAATCATCATAAGTAGGAGGCATGCTATCATCATTATAAAATTGCATATCAAAACTTGGGAGACTAAAAATATCATCTTCATTAAATGTAGCATCCCCAAGCTTGGGACAAACATTAATTGCAGCAAACATATTCTCAAAAACATCATATTCATCAAACATAGCATACCCAAGCTTGGGCCTTTTCATATCATAAGCATAATCACTCTCATCATTAATAGTATGGATAGCACCAATAGTATAGCAATTATCATATTCTTCCAAGCAAGTGCCAAAAAGATTTTCAAGATCATAAGAAGTATCATTATATTCCACAATTATATTCTCATGAGGCACAATAGTAATAAGAGCAACATTATTTGGGAGAGATATCTTTGTACCTCTCTTCCTTTTTCTTTTCTTCTTCTTCACCACATCATGTGTGGGTTCAATCCTCTTTTTGGAGCTCCTTATTAATGAGATTGGTTGAATAGGAGGCTCCTCCTCGTTACCTGATTCATCATAAGAAATAATAGGAGGGTATTGGGAAGTCTCTTCCCTTTCATTAGTATTCTCTTAATCTTCTATTTGTTTTATTTTGTTTATGTAGTTGGCAATATAAGGATTTTCCATACAATTCACCGCACAATACATATAAATTTCCTCTAGATCAAAGCCAAGAAGTCTATCACAGGCAAATACTGGAAGATAGTTAGTTATACGTTTCATTTCTTCGTAACCCATAAGCAAACTAAGTTCATTATGATGTGCAAGAGAAATCAAGTCATCACAATTTTTGGAAACGATTAGATCACGAAACAATTTGCATCGGATGGTTAAATGACCACGTTCATTGCAAAGATCACAAGTATGGCCAAGAAAATTTAAATTTTTAGCACAAACATCTAGCCTTTCTTGCAACCCTTTAGTTTCTAAGTACTTATGCCTCTTGCAATATCTATCTTCCCTATTTGGTGTGTACTTGCAAACCCAATGTACTCCACAAAAATTGACATGTTTATAGGAGACATTTTCATCATAACTAGTGCAATCATCATTAGTACTATGGATATTCAAGGAGTTCATAATAACAACATTGAAATCATGCTCATCATTCAAAGATTTAGTGCCAAACATTTTAATGCATTCTTCTTCTAACACTTCGGCACAATTTTCCTTCCCATCATACTCACGAAAGATATTAAAAAGATGAAGCGTATGAGGTAAACTCAATTCCATTTTTTTAGTTTTCTTTTATAAACTAAACTAGTGATAAAACAAGAAACTAAAAGACTTGATTGCAAGATCTAAAGATATACCTTCAAGTGCTAACCTTCGCGGCAACGGCACCAGAAAAGAGCTTGATGTCTACTACACAACCTTCTTCTTGTAGACGTTGTTGGGCCTCCAAGTGCAGAGGTCTATAGGACAGTAGCAAATTTCCCTCAAGTGGATGACCTAAGGTTTATCAATCCGTAGGAGGCATAGGATGAAGATGGTCTCTCACTCAACCCTGCAACCAAATAACAAAGAGTCTCTTGTGTCCCCAACACACCCAATACAATGGTAAATTGTATGGGTGCACTATTTCAGCGAAGAGATGGTGATACAAGTGCAATATGGATAGTAGATAATAGTTTTTGTAATATGAAAATATAAAAACAGCAAGGTAACTAATGATAAAAGTGAGCGTAAACGGTATTGCAATGCGTTGAAACAAGGCCTAGGGTTCATACTTTCACTAGTGCAAGTCCTCCACTACAAAAAAAAGACACATAATGACATTTTGGGCCGAACGAAAAAAAATTCTGTCATACATATGACACTTCTATGACGATAATTGTGACAAAACCCGGTATCATCATAGATGTGGTGGGCTCCTACTTCTATGACAAAAAATCATGACAGCAATTGGGCTTTTCATCCTGGGCGGGCCGGAGACGCAGCTGCATGACATTCTTTGGGCCGTCCATGACAGAAAAAACCGTGGTAGAAGCGAGGGCGAGGAAAATTTCGAGTTCCCGGTTACGGTGGGATGTCGGGGGCCGAGCGATGCGTGTTTCTCTCATACACGTACGCGCGTTTGTGTGAGGCGTTGGCTCTAACTGAACCCGAGCGAGGCGTTGGGCTCTAACTGAACCCGAGCGATTGCACTGCAGGCTATGCGTTACTGAACCTGAGCGATCGGTCGATGGCTGTTAACTGAACCCGATTGAGCGATTCCTTCGCTACTGCCGCTAACTAAAGCCGATCGATGCTGCCTTTGGACGAACAGTGAGCGTTGCGAGGGGGGGTGGATGAACAGTTCCCGGTGGGGTTGGATGAACATGACCCCGTGGTGTTGCCTCTGGATTAACAAGACCCCGATCGATCGAGCTCGTTGGGGCTGGATGAACAGGACCCCATGGAGGGCTGGATGAATAGGACCACCCTGTGGAGGGCAGGATGAACAGTAGACGGTGGAGGGCAGGATGAACAGTAGCCCGTGGAGGGGTGGTTGAACTGGAGCCCGTGGAGAGGGCTGGTTGAACAGTAGCCGGTGGAGTAGCGCGCTGTGGAGGCTCCATGGACAGGAGCCCGTGGATGAACAGTCGCAGGTGGAGGCTGGAGGAGGTCGACGGTGGATGAACAGTAGCTCGTGGAGGCTGGAGGGGGTCGACAGTGGAGATGAATAGTATCCCGTGGAGTCCTATTTTGCGGTACGCCACACCCCTCCCGATGAACAGGACCCCTGTTTCGACCGTAGTGCTCCAACACAAGTCTGTTTCGTCCGTTTTGCGGTACACCACACCCCTCCCGATCAACAGGACCCCCATTTCGACCGTAGGAGGCCTGTTTCCTCCATTGTGCGGTACGCCAGGCCTCGTTTCCATCGCCTGTTCCGTCCAAGCCCTCCCGATGAACACGACCACGCATTCCGTTCCGACCCAGCCGGTTGGCTCCCACGCGTTCCGTTACCTCCCCATGAACACAACGCATTCCGTTGCCTCCCGATGAACACGACGACGACGCTATTTCTCCGTTCCGACCTAGCCATGTACACGAGCCCTGGCCGTACGTATGCACGAGTAGGCGTTTGAGACCCCGCTCGTATGTACACATACGTGGCCGTATTTTCTTTCTTGCACCCTGGCCGTTGTATGTATGTGTAAATGCTACGTGTGTGCCTCTACTATGACACGTGCGCGCCTCTACATCGACCAGTATGTACGTACACGTTCGCGACCAAAATGACAACGCTACGTACGCTTCGACCAGGTGGGTCCCGACAGTCAGGCACTTCCTCACCTGCGAAGATGTAGCTGGTCGGTCCCAGCAGTCAAGGGGAGAATCGTTTTTTTTTGCCCGGATGCACTTCTTTGCGTGCGAAGATGTAGCTGGTGGGTCCCAGCAGTCAGGGGAAACGTTTTTTTCATGAAATACAGTGGCACGTCCGATGGGTCCCCGCTGTCAGGTGGAGGAATCATTATTTTCCGCGTAATAAGGAGGCACTTCCTTGCTGCGGCCGTGGACCCAGCTGTCAGCCTCTCCACGTGCAGTCCACGTCCGATGGATGTCGTTCCTTGACCACGTTGACCATGCCGCGCCGAGTGCACCAGGGAGGTGGACGACGGCGAGGCCTAGGAAGGGGACGACACGGAGGCAGGGAAGACTCGACAGTTGTTTCCCTCGCGAAGGGAAGTACGACTGTATGAGGGTTTACTGGTTCGTCTGTCGTCGCCGGAGAATAACAGCAGGTGTGGGTGAGTAGAGGGATGGCTAGTCCAGCAATGGGAGTACGGTCGGGCGGTGAGGCCTGGGCGGCAGCACAGCCGGCCACGAGGAGGAGGGACCTGGCAGGCCCGCCGGCGCTTGTTTGCGCGGCTGGAGCAGGAAGAGCAAAGATTGAAGAAGCACAACGGCCGTTGGATGGACATCCAACAGTCAGTGCTTTTGCGTCAACCTTTTTTTAGGAAAGCCTCAAATGTGTGGAAAACATCATACAACCCAACTGCCATTATTTCTAATAATTTACAGCCCATTTGCTAATTCTTAAGGTTTCTGTGGAGCCCATATTCTTTTTGTTAGCATTACAGCCCATATTGTGGCAACGGTTAAAAAATTATACGAAATTTTGCATATTTCGGTGCGGTCCAAACTGTTTTTAATCCTGAAATTTCGACTCACATTCAAACTGATTTTAAAAATAAATGTATATCAATATAAAATCCAACAAATTCTCCACGCATAAAAAATAATGTAACTTAAAATCTTGAAATGAAAAAAAAGATATTTGAAATGAATTGCTGGTTTGATGTGTTTTAAAAATGTACAACCCATTTCTCATTACTGATGGGCCATTTTCTCGGCCAGCCGAATGAAAGCTCTCCTCGTCTTGACAGATTTGCAGCCCAACAGACCTGGCAAAGCGACTTGGCAAATCACAAAAAAACTGGCCTGTGGCAGTGGACCCAGCTGTCAGCCTCTCCACATATAGTAATCTTCCGATGGAAGTCGTTCCTTGACAACGTTGACCACGCCGCCCGGAGAGCACCACGGCGGTGGACGACGGCGAGGCCTAGGAAGGGGACAACACGGCAGTGGAAGCCCGCACGGAGAGGACTACGAGGGTTCACCGGCTCGGCTGCGGTGTGAGGCTGCCGTCGCCGCAGGGCCTGGCCAGTGGTGGGAATAGTAGGGGGCGTTGAGGCCTCTGCGGCAGCACAACCGGCCACGGGAGGCAGGAGCATGTGGCACGACCGGCGCTGCTTTGGGCGGCTGGAGCAAGAAGACCAGAGGTTGAAGAAGCACTACGGTCGTTGGATGGACATCATACGGTCACTGGACCTAGAATCGTTCATATTGACTAAGTTGACAAAGCCCTTTGTCCCTGTCAACTTAGTAGGCCCACAAGTCAGCCTCCCAGCAAGGTGGGTCCCAGCTAGCCGGGGGAGTATTCATTTTTTTGTGCGTAATAAGGAGGCACTTCCGGTGGGTCCGAGCTGACAGCGGGGGGAATGTTTTTTCGCAAAATACGGTGGCTCGTCCGGTGGGTCCCAGCAGTCAGGGGGAAATGATTTTTTTTGCAAAATACTGGTGGCCCGTCCGGTGGGTCCCTGCTGTCAGGTGGAGGAATCATTATTTTCCTCGTAATAAGGAGGCACTTCCTTGCTGCCGCCGTGGACCCAGCTGTCAGCCTCTCCACATACAGTCCTTGTCCGATGGAAGTCGTTCCTTGACCATGTTGACCACGCCGCACCGAGAGCACCAGGGCGGTGGACGACGGCGAGGCCTAGGAAGGGGAAGACGTGGAGCCGGTGAAGACGCGGCCGTGGATGCCCATGCGGAGAGGAGTATGAAGGTTCACTCATTCGGCTGTGATGTGAGGCTGCCGTCGCCGCAGGGCCTGGCCAGCGGTGGGAATAGTATGGGGCGGTGAGGCCTCCGTGGCAGCACAACCGGCCACGGGAGGCAGGAGCAGGCGGCACGACCGGCGCTGCTTTGGGCGGCTGGAGCAAGAAGACCAGATGTTGAAGAAGCACTACGGTTGTTGGATGGACATCATACGGTCACTGCAACTAGAATCATTTATATTGACTAAGTTGACAGAGCCCTTGGTACGTCAACTTAGTAGGCCCACAGGTCAGCTTCCGAAACGGTGCGGCCCAGATGTCAGGGGGAGGAATCATTTTTTGGGTGGGTGAAGCTAGAATATCCGAGATTGAAGAAGAAGCACGGCATCCGTTGGATGGACATCCAACGTCCACTGCTGCTAGAACCGTGTGTTGACTATAAGTTGACAAAGCCTTGCATACGCGTCAACTCTATTTTTTTAGGGGACGCGTCAACTTAGTAAGGCCAGAAGTGTGTGGCAGAGAACTTATAGCCCATTTGAGATTTGTAAGAATGTGTAGCCCATTTTTGAATTCTAATGGAACTTACTACAGCCCATTTACAGTTTGTTAAAAGTGCAGCCCATTTCAACCAACCGTTCTATCAGGACCCCGATTCTAAGTCACATCGATCGAGCCTGTAACACCTCATATCACTTTGTGGCCTCACACACGGTATCCCCACGGGTGTCGCCTTACCATGGCCCGGGACCGTTTGCGCCTTTTGGATCACGTATATGATAGTGTCGCTAGCATCCATATGACAGAGAACCCGGGGCGACATGACTAGTCGTGAACCCAAAGTGGCACTAACTTACGGGGACAGGCATACATGAATCAACCTAGAGCATGTCGGTCAGTAGCGTGTGAATCCGGGCTATAGCAACTGTGCTAACAGGACTCCAGGAACCCGGGCTGTAGCAGGCTAGCAGGACTCCGGATGTCACCACGTGACATTTCCTCGAAGGGACAGACACAGGAACGACGTGAATCACATGCCGGCTAGTCTAAGTGTTCCAGAGCAGTAGTGCTGGGCTAGCAGGACTCCGGTAAACCAGGCTGTAGCAGACTACCATGGCTCAGTGGAAGCACTAGAGTACATTTCCCCATAAGAGAGGCTACCAAGGATGAACAACTAGGTTGTCGGATCCCACACATACCAAACATTTCAATCATACAGACAATATGCTCGATATGTGTAAATACAACATGGCATCACAACATAACTCTACGACTCAAGTATTTATTCATTAGGCTCTGAAGAGCCAGATAAAACAAACATGGGTCTCATGACCCAACATTCAGAGCATACAAGTCAAAGCACACGCGGAAGCTTAACATGTCTGAGTACAGACTTCTACAAATGAAAAAGGCTGAGAAGCCTGACTATCTACCAGATCCTGCCGAGGGCACAAGATCGTAGCTGAGGTATCAAGCTAAACGTCGAAGTCCACGTGGAACTACTAGCGAGACTGAAGTCTCTGTGCAAAACATAAATTAAGCAAACGTGAGTACAAATGTACCCAGCAAGACTTACATCAGAACTAACTACATATGCATTGGTAGCAACAAAGGGGGTGGTGGAGTTTAACTGCAGCAAGCCAGCTTTGACTCAGTGGCTAACCTGAACTATGACTGCAAGTAACTCTTTTGAGGTGGCGCACACCAGTCCAGAAATTCACCATACCAATACACCACTATGGATCCGCTCCCGTCTCCCTGCGAGAACGCCATCCATAGCACTCACACTTATCTTGCGCATTTTAGAGTATCCACTTTCACTTGTCTATGAACTATGCAAGGGGTCCAAGTTTCCATATCCGAGGAATCCGGCTATTCGAATAGATAATGATAACCCTGCATGGGTGTACATCTTCACACACGCTCTCGCCACTTACCACCATGTACACGTCATGTATCTCGGCAAGCTTCAAGCGGAAGCCTGGTGAGGGAGTCGGCCACGACTTAACTAACCGCACAAGTCTCTCATCCAGGTTTATCGCCTATTCGGGTTCCATCCGCAAGGAGATCTGGCCGGGGTGTCGCTCACGGCCCCAAACGATATGTGCAGGGTTCCCAAGCCCACCATCCGGGTGCCACTTGGTACACCGTGCCACTGTGCCTAGTCTGTCCCAAGCCCACCTGTAGCGGGTGCCACTTGGTAGACTACTAACACTACCTACAAACACCAAAAACTAGTTGCAACTCCTGGACAGAGATCGAGTTGATTAATAAGCCGAGAGGGGCCGAGTTACCGGAACCCAATGTGTGGTAGTAACTGTTCATGGATCACAAACACAGAACTCAGTTCCTAAGGACGGCTGCAATGAGACAACTCACCATGTACTCCTACATGGCCTCTCACTGCTACCTTTACCAAATTGTGTTCACACACTTAGCTCTCAACGGTAGGACATGTTCACCACATTCCAATTCATTCCTGATGAATCAGACCTGACTCAACTCTAAGCAGTAGCCGGCATGACAACAAGCATGAATGAGTAGGCACATCAGGGCTCAAGCAATCCCTAGTCATGCTAGTGGGTTTCATCTAATTACTATGGCAATGACAGGTCATGCAGAGGAAAGGGATTCAACTACCGCAACATGTGACAGTTGAATCGTTGTTATCCTAATGCAGTAAAAGAGAGCAGGAGCGAGAGAGTGGGAATGTATCGGAATGAACAAGGGGGTTTTGCTTGCCTGGCACTTTTGAAGATAGTATAGCTCTTCCTCGGTGTCATCGAATTCATGGCTGGATCAACGTCTACTGAGGGGGAACAAACACCGGCAACTGAGAAAGAACACAATCAACACATGACGATATACAACAATATGATGCATGCTATGACATGGCAATATGAATGTGTTTTGGGCTAATGCAAGCTAGAACATATTGAAATGAGTCCATTTGAACCAAAGATTCAAATGCAAACCCATTTTATGAAGTCATATTAGTGCATTAACTTGTTTCACCTAAACAGCAAGTTTAAAGTGTTCTAACATGCATGAAACTAGTACTGATGAAAAGATTGGATTTTTCTGATCATTTTTCATATATAACTTATTTGATTTGGAGTTACGGTTGATTTTCTATGATTTTTAGAAGTTTTGGATATTTTTTGAATTAAATAAATCATTTCTGATTTATTTAAAATCCTAGAAAACAATTACAGCGTCAATAGCAGCGGCCTAGGTCAAACCTGACCAGTGGGGTCCATTGGTCAGTGACACAGTGTTGTTCAGTGTCAATGACAGGTGGGGTCAGGTCAACAGCCACATCAGCAAGTCAACACTGACGTGTTGGGTCGGGCAACACGTGACGTGGCCAAACTGACCTGTGGGCCCTGCGGGGTTTGTTTAGTCTAAACGAAACTAAACCGTGGTTAATTAGAAAGTGGGGCCCGTCTGTAAGTGGCTCTAGGGTTAATTAGTGATGTCATTAGCACCTAATGATGGGACCACGTCGACCTCGCCGGAGTTCAGCCGGCGGCGACCACAGAACACGGCGGGGCGCGCCGGATTTGCGCTAGAGGCGTCGGGTTAGCGCGCTGAGGGCACCAGGGCATAGCCCTTTCTCGCCCGCAACAAGAGGTGGTGGAGTTGGGCGCGAGGGTCGCTGGAATCAACGTCGGCGATGAGGTTTGCGGCGGCCGTGGTTCAGTCAAGCTTGGAATCGGCGTTGTGGTGCACGGCGGGTCAAGCGGTGGGGTGCTTCGTGCTCCTGCAGACATGCTGAGCACGGTGACGCGCTTAGGCTCAAGCTGTAGTGGCTGCAACAACGACGACGACATGGCCGGCGGTAGGGGGAGCTTGGCCATGGCGGTTACGGATGCTGGAGGTTGCAAACGATGAAGATAACGAGGGGGAAAAGACGGCGAGCTCACAGCGGCCACGTAGACAAGCTCAGCGGGCTCGGGGACGTCCTGCGTAAGGCGAATCGACGACGGTGATCACTGGACAGAGACGAGGAAGATGGCGACGATGGCGGCTCCACAGGGCCTCCGCGTTAGCTTCCTTCGATGGAGAGGTGTGGTGCGAGGTGGCGGAGGTGCTGGACTGATCGGGGAGGCAAGGCATCGGCGGTGGGCGCGGCAGCAACGAGTGGGGGCGACGGCAACGCATGGTGCTGAGAGAGAGGGAGATCCTGGGGAAGGGATGGGGACGAGAGAGAGTGAGCGAGAGCCGGGGAGGGTCGCGTGGCGCTCGTCCAGACGCGTCGGGGAGGGGCAGGCAGGCAGGCTGCTGTCGGCGTGGCGCGCTCACGCTGGGGCGTGATCCGATTCTCCTCTGCCTTCTGGCAAGAGGAGGGGGATGACTGGCATCGGCCAGCTGGGCTGCGCCGGCTCCTGGGCCGCACAGGTAAGTGGCCCAGGTACTAACTCTCTCTCTCTCTGTTATTTAATTTGTTCTCTTTTTCTATTTTTGCTATTATGTTTTGATTTAGTTCAAAAACCAAACCATTTTCAAAATTCATGAAAATAATTGTGTGAACTAAATGGACTTCTCCAAAGCTACACAACAATTTTTAGAATTATTGAACATATATTTATTATATAATAAATATAGATCCAATTCAAATAGTTATTGAATTAATTTCAAATGCTCAAAATAAATATTTCTGAAACTCCAAAAATATTGGTTTGAATTTTACCTCCTGCCAATATTTTTTACAGAATAACAGGAACATTTGCTTGGACTCATTTGAAAATATTTTTAACGTTGATTATTTCTGAAGTGATTTCCGAGGGTTTCAACTAACCTCAGTTCAACTTTCAGAATTAAGACATGATGCATGGATGCTCTCTTATGCAACTATTGTAAACAATTCTAGGGCTATGACACGTTCAAAACAGAATTCAATAAAATTTCCCACATTTTGATGGGATCCGAAATATTTTTATCCCGAAATTTCTAATCAGATTAAATACAATTTCAATATAAATTTATATTACGTAAAAATCCAACAAAACATTGCGCTCGCAACAATTAATGAAATTAAAATTTTCAATATCCAAAAATAATATTTTATAAAGTAATCACGTGTTTGGTGCATTTTTTATAGTTACTGCCCAATTTTTATAATTACATCCCATGTATTATTTCTTAAAGCCCATTTTCTTGTTAAGCCTAATGCATCCCTCCTAGGAAAGATTTGCAGCCCAGCGGGGCAGAGAATAAGAACTTGACCTTGCCTGGGTATTCCTAAAAAAAGTATAGCTGGGCTAGCCATTTTCAACATGAAAAAAATTAATATCTGGGCTGGATATCTCCCCTGGGCTAGATAGGCCACAGCCCGCGCAGTTAATACCTGCAGCGATGTTTTCGCTGTTGTTCAGAGGAGAAAAATTAATATCTGGGCTAAACATCGAAAAACTCTGCAGTGCTCACACCTCAAAAACACAAATACTGCTTGAGCTTCTTGGTCCCAGCTGTCGGCCGCTTCTTGTGCAATTCTCTCGTTTATTGACTACTACATAGGTTGAGAATGGTGTGGGACCGTGATGTCAGGAAACCAGGGAAGCAAAATAAATTACTCCAGCGAGCACTTCCACCTCTGACTCATTGTCTCCCGTGGAAACCCCTTTCCTCCCTTTTTTTTGGTCGGGCAAGGACCAATGCATGCAGCACATCCATGCGGTTACTAGGCAAGAAATAAAAGCGCTTTGCATGCTATGATTTACGATGGCCTACATGGGTAGCTAATAAGGAATCCTCTTAACTGCTGTGTTAAATGTTGTGTTTAGAAGAGAGAAATATTCTTCTTTTCCACCAATCTGCTTGCACCTAGGTCGTGATGCACCTTCTAATACGACTTATTCACCTAGAGGGAGGGAGTATAGTTTTATACATATATATATATATATTATAAGGAGGCACTTGCGTACGTGAGGCTATGGACCTGGTGGGTCCCCATTGTCATCCTCTCCAAGTAAAGTCATCTCCTCGCCCGCGGGCCCTTTCCGCCCGAAACAGTCAGCGCCGCCCACCCTGCTTCCCGATGCAGGCGATTGCTCCGCCTTCAAACGACACAAGTGACGTCCGTCTGTCCATCTACCGCCCACATTAATGATACGCGGTTACCGAGGCGGCTACTCCAGCGCCACACGTCCGTCCCTCCGCCCGCCCACCATTGCTATATAAACTGCTGCGCTGGCCATAGCCGTAGTCGTCTGCATCCGTTCCCTTTCTCCTGTCCACACCACTACTGCCCACCATGGCTTCCTCGTGCTCCAGCATTCTTCGGGATGGCCGGACGACGGACCACAAGGAGATGGCAGCCATTGCTGCCGACCGGCTGGCCAACAGGCAGCCGGAGGACGATGACGTCCCAATGGAGAACATGGTAGTCGATGATCCGGCGCCAACCCCCTCCTCCGCGCCATCCTCGTCGGTGCATTGCACCATGACCATCGGCGAGGCCCGTGCCCAATATATGGACATTGTGAGGTAGATGCGTCAGGAGCAGTTCTGGGAGGCGCAGACCGATGCCGCCTACAACCACCATCTCCTCCAGGAGCACCTGCAGGCGGAGGAGCAGATCGCCGCGGAGCGGGCGGAGCAGGAGGCGCTGCTCGACTCGTACCGCTCCGCCCGTAAGGGACACCTCGAGCGCTGGCGGTACCGCATGCAGGTGGCGGAGGTTGCGGCCGCCTACAAAGAGGCTAGCAAAGAGGGCGATGAAGCGGGCGAGGCGCTGTTTGGCGAGATCGAGGATGAGGCAGAGGACAATGCCGGCTCCGACGAGTCCCCGCTCCGCTGGCGTCGACAAGGCCCTGCTCCGCCGAGGCCCCGCGGCGCCAACAACGAGGCAGAGGACACCGCCGGCTTTGCCGAGGCCCCGCGCCGCCAACAACGAGGCAGAGGACATCGCTGGCTCAGCTGAGGCCCCACCCTGCCGGCAACGCGGGGGAGGATTTCCACTGCTCCGCTGAGGCTCCAGCATGTATATATATACTGGAGAGAGAGTGTGAAGCGTGCAAACCCTAGAAAACATTTTGACCAGTCAAAGAATCCTCCTGGCACAAATTATGCTCAAGTGTAGTTATCGAACCCGAGACCTCAAGTTTGATGAGCGAACAGGTTAACCAGCTACACAACCCTCCCGTTATGTTCAACGAGAGGGAAATAACCTTTTATACATTCCTGCATTCGTGTGACAAGCATGCCGTGTTTTTTTGTGTGTGTGGGAGTCATTGGGATTTCAATCATAATCGTGTCATGTGGCTTTGGTGGTAAGACTATCAACAGTGGTGCAGAAATAATGTAGCCTTAGTCACCTTACCTCTCTCCACGTACTACGTTGGGTCCCACCAGTCAGAGGGTGAAACAAAGAAATTAATAAGAAAAATTAAAAGCACCAGCGGTGTATCTTACCTCACACATCTCGCTACTGCTTGGGAACACTGTCCAATTGATCCCTCTGTTCGCTCACGTACTATTTTAAGTGAATCCTTATTATAACATGCACACAAATTTTGGGCACTTGTATTCGACTTAAGTCAGTGTGCCACCGTATCTCGTATACTTACTACTCCCTCCGTCTAGGTGTAATAAGTCACGTTAGAAGGTGCAACGGGACCAAGGTGCGTGTGCGTGCGTGTGTGTGTGTGTGTTTAACACCATGTGTGTGTTAGAGAGAGCGACAGATCGACCTACTCCTACAAAGAGATGTTGTGTAGTGTACGATTTTAGCCGCGAGAGTCGGTGCATCCTCTCATTTCCGGGCGTGTCCGGTAGGGAGATGCGGACAGCTGCCACGCCCGCTCCTGACCAGCCTGGCCCACCCAAAGCCCCTCCATCGCCCGCGTGCGCTTCTCGCCCGAAACGGTCAGCACCGCTCCAAAGAATCGGTGCCACATTCATGCCCGGGCAGAGCGGACGCGACCTCTCACTGGCGCAAGAGTGATGGTTGCTTCGTCCGTCCAACTTACTGCTGGGTCTATGTGATTTGACGGCTCATTGGTCTTTATTACTAAGGTGGTAGGACTGCTGGATGTCCCACGCTTTCGGCGTAAGGAGGTATACTACTAGTACTAGATTACAATTTTCTCCATTCTTACAGCGGAGGCATGCAAGAGCAGTGAAAACATGCAGGCTCAGTGATTACATGGCCCACCTCACACTATCACCGTGCGGCACCTAACTCTTTACATAGTACTCCCTCCATTCCTAAATATTACTAGATGAGTCCCCGCGCGTTGGCGCGGAACAACGGTATATCTCTCTGCGCAAAATTATCGATCTCATAGAACAAAAAAACCTCTATAACCACATGAGAAATGTGGTAGCCAAACTAGATAAACTCCCATCATCATTTAGATCATCCCACGTAAGGAAAAAAAGATCAGCCAACTCCTACTGCATAATGGGATTATATTTTTCTTTTTGACATGTTAATGGGACTTAAAAGCTCACTTACATGCATGCTACATGTGCATGCTTGCATGCAGACATGTTGATGTGATTTAAAACCCACTCACATGCATGTGGCACAGTATTTCTGCGTGCTTGCATGTGGCTTAGTGCGGAGCCTCTCAACATCAAGATCAGGCGGCTATTATGGACTGATTTACTTCATCTAACGGCTAAATCAATTTCCATGACGTGGCTCAAGGAGAGGATAGAGAATTCCTAGTAGTGGGGGCTAGCTATTACTAGTAGATATAAGTCTTTGTAGAAATTCCACTACATACAGAATAAAATGAATGAATCTACACTTAAAATGCATCTATATACATCCGCATGTGGTTCATGGTGAAATCTCTACAAAGACTTATATTTAGGAATGGAGGAAGTACTAGTATAGTACGTACTGTAATTTATCAGCGAGATAAATTTGGACAATGCTATGAAGCTTCCAGCTTCTGTTACATGTATCTTGCGTCCAAGGTTGCCCGTTGCAACATTTCATCAAATACAAAGGAGACTAACATGCATGCTATTGCATCTCAATGGTTGACAGATCATAGCAAATATGTACTCCCTCAGTTCCAAAATAAGTTTCTCAACTTTGTGCAAACTTTAGTACAAAGTTTTACTACTACTAAAGTTGACACTTATTTTGGAACAGAGGCAGCTAAAGAAAAAAATGATCCATGCAGTCCCTAGCCCTTGAACCGTGAACTCTGACCAGGCTTCAATTTGCTGGCAACGTTTGAGCTTCCTAATAAATGAAGTTTGCAACCTTTTGACCATCGGATCATTTTGTGCAATTTCACCAAAATTGAGATGAGCATCCCTGTGGAAAATAAATTAAACAATCATGATTAGAATAAGATTACTGGGACTAGTTGATGAGACATAAACTCATCACAAATACAGTACGTAGAAGCCAGTAGAGGTATGTGCGGGGCCAAGAAGTAGACAAATATCCACAGGGAGTTATGTGGGCAGCTGGAGCAGTGGTGCAAGCCGGCTGTAAAGGGAGTTGTACCTGAGGGACGTAGCTCAACCTTGAGGAGGGTGGAGGGAGGCGGCAACTGCCCACGTCGTGTCAGTGAGCAAGGGACGAAGGCAACCTCACCGGCTTTGTGAGAGAGAATGGCGGGGACCCCTGATCGGGACGTGCCGACAGTGGGTTTTCGCCATCGGCGACGGCCACCGCATCTACACTAAGCATCCACCCCTTCCCCAAGTGGACGTGATCCGCCGGGATGTTAGAGATGTGGCCACAGTCGTTTTGTGCGAGAGAGTGTGAAGAGAGCAACCCCAGCAAGCAACCATGTAGGCTGGCCCGTCCTGACTATGTATATAGTGGAGCGGTTTCCTTTTCTCTCCATATGAACCTATCATATTGCGTATGGGCCACTGAAGAAAAAAAACTTTATTTATAAATGATGTGGCACCTACTACTCGTTCTCCTATAACCTTGTGCTTGGCATCTCCAAAATATTAACCTTGCTATTAGCTCTTCGCCTCTTCGAGAAATCGAGCAATACTGGTAGTGCAGTATATATCGTTCTGGCTATATGAGACTGAATGAATTGCTGCACGTCCACCACGTGGGCGAGGGTCGAGGGGCGAGGGAGAGTGCTACATACGGAGCAAAATGAGTGAATCTACACTCTAAAATACGTCTATATACATCAGCGTTTGGAGTATGTACTAGTAGTTCATATTGAAATATACTAAAGGACATATATATTCCAAACAATATGATATAATCTCTATAACCAAGGTAGTAGGGACGAGGAGTAAACGGAGGGAGTAGTAAATTTTTCTCCTCGTCCTGCGAGCCACCGCCCGCATGGGTGAGGGAGCGGGCGTAAGGCGTAGTAAGCAAGCTTCACCTCATCCTGCGAGCCACCGCGCCCGTGGGCGGGGGAGACAGCGTACTAAGCAAGCTTCTCCTCGTTCTGTGAGTTGACGGGACACATCAAAAGTACTCCAGTGTATAGAGCATTGCCTCTAAGGTAGGCCCCACATGATTTGCCTGTTTTTTTTAACATAACACGTGAAGTCGCAATTCATCCGTGGTAGACGATCCACCCTCCACCAAGTGCACAACCAGTACACGTGCCAAATTACCACGTGGGCTGCCTTTTTCGTACAGAAATGAGCTCCACCGTGTACCCGCACAGGTGTGGTTGGGAAAGTGACGGGCGTACGTGCGCCGTGCATGCACCTCTTCTCTTCGTGCACGTCCCCCACCTACGTGGGTGTGTGTGAGAGATACAAACCGTGTTCATGAGTGTTTTTTGTTTTGGGGTGGGGGTGGGGTGGGGGGTTGATTTCGTGAATTATTTGTGGGAATATGTGTCGATGACATCTCAAACAAAATTTTGCATGCAATGTGTGTGAAATGGAGGCATATCCATATCATACATAGAGGGTCAGGCAATCCACGAGAAGAGAGGGAGGGGTCATAGCTATCGATAGAGTCGAAGAGAGGATCAAGTGGGTGGGTGCGAGATCGATGAAGAGAGCCATCGAAATTGTGTGTGTGTACAAGTCAAAGATATAGGGCGACTGGCCTACCGGAACGTTAGAGGGCACACGTCAAGTTTGTGTGTGGCAGGGAGACATGACTAGGGCGCTTGATGTATCGATGTGTGTGGGGGGAGGGGGTGGTGGGAGGGGTTGGCAGAGGCCCAACTATAGAGGTAGAACGACTCATATATGTGTTGAGAAGGAGAGACCCAGCTCTGTCTTGAGGGAGATCGGTCGACATCCATACATAACTGAAGGACGGGAAATATGATGAGAGAGAGAGAGGAGAGAGAGAGGGAGGGAGGGAAAGGGAGGGAGAGGGGTAGAGTGCTGGATGGGTGATGGAGTTGCTTCTTGAAGATGGTGGGAGAGGCCTACTAGACAAACTAAGGGTGGAACTGCATGTTATCAATAAGAGTGGGGATGTGTTTCTGTGTGTGCCTGTGCGTGATAGATCTGTCAGGATGCATCCATGGATGATGAAGGGGAACCATGTGTTTGGTAAGCAAACCTAACTAGATCGGTAGATCAATTGTTGTTTGTCGGAGGAAGGGAGAGACACAACTAATGAGGTAGATCGATTGACGTGTGGGTAAAAACGAGTTATAAGGACCTAATCCATGGATGATGAAGGGGAACCATGTGTTTGGTAAGCAAACCTAACTAGATCGGTAGATCAATTGTTGTTTGTCGGAGGAAGGGAGAGACACAACTAATGAGGTAGATCGATTGACGTGTGGGTAAAAACGAGTTATAAGGACCTAATCCATGGATGATGAAGGGGAACCATGTGTTTGGTAAGCAAACCTAACTAGATCGGTAGATCAATTGTTGTTTGTCGGAGGAAGGGAGAGACACAACTAATGAGGTAGATCGATTGACGTGTGGGTAAAAACGAGTTATAAGGACCTATCTAGCTATATGTATAGCGAGAGATCGGTCGGTGTACGTCCATTTGTTAGAGGCAAATAAGGCCTAGCGAGACGGATAGATAGAGAGAATGGATCTAGGAGGTGGTGCGAGAGGCCCAACTACTAGCTAGATAGGGGGAGGAGTGTGCGGTTGTGAGAGCGATGAAAAGAGGGGCGAGAGTTTAGACGTGTGTCTGACCGTATGAGAGACACGAGGCAAGGACACATAAAGGAGGAGATTGAAGGTGTGTTTGTATGTTGTAGGCAGGCATCGCTGGAGAGGTTTATCGATCGGTGTGTGTCGGAAAGGAGTTGTGGAGACTCTGGGAGAATGACCTGAAGAAAAAAATGAATGTGCCCGGTGGATAGAATGCCGAGGGAGGGGGAGGGCGAGGAGGGCGTGTGCATGCATGAGAGTAAGTTAGTGGTAGCTACAAAGGTTAGATGATTGTGTGGGTGTAAGAGACTAACAAAGATCATAATTTGATATGAAAGCGGATTCATATATTTGAATATGACATCATAGTGTTTTAAACATTGCATGCATGAATATAGCGGTGATACACGTGCTGTGCACATGTTATACCATAATGTGATAATGCATGGCCTTTGCAACTCACAGCTAAATGCCGAACAATCTAAACCATACTATACATCAAACAATCTCAGATTTTATTTGAATTTGTGATAATGTGTGGCGTTTGCAGCTTACAACTAAATAACGAACCATCTAAACAATACTATATATCAAACATTCTCACATTTTATTTGAATTTGTGGTAATGTGTGGTGTTTGCAACTCACATCTAAATACTTGTAGGCGTAGGGGGCGAGGCACCATACATAATGTGATAAACACATTATACATATGAGACATGGTTTAGATTATGAAGATCTAGCTAGAGCTAGAAATGTAATGTGATTTGAAATCAAAATAAAGTGGATTCAGAAAATCTAGTTCGAGTTCATATAGTACACATATTTCATATGTAACTCGAGACTAATCATGTGGTGTGCTGTGAAGATAATACACAAACGATGGTTTAACTTGACAATAATGATGATTGTAGATCTTATTAAAACAAAGAAAAGAATTCAAATGCTTTGACTTCACAACAATCATTACTGTAGATCTTATTCAAATAGAGAAA
This sequence comes from Triticum urartu, assembly GCF_003073215.2. Classification (NCBI taxonomy): domain Eukaryota; kingdom Viridiplantae; phylum Streptophyta; class Magnoliopsida; order Poales; family Poaceae; genus Triticum; species Triticum urartu. Next base: position 359,499,950 of record NC_053023.1, read on the forward strand.
TGAATTCAAATTTAGTTCACATTGAAGCGGTAGTATATACGTTTGGAATGCACTAAAATGTTCATTTGAGTATTAGGTTGCATGCATTATACACATAGCGAAATATTTTAATTGAACATAACATGAATTCAAAGTTTTGAATGACATTTGCAGGGCACATTGATTTGGTACAGTACACATTAGGCTTGTCCGGAAATTTCAACCCGCGCCTTGTTAGCCCGAAATATTTAAGTTATATCTTTGTCTCGTTGTGCTATGACAACTCCCTCCATCTCAACCCGTGCCTTGCTATTCCGAAATTACAACGCGTGCGAAAACTCCCACCTCCTGCGAAATCCCGACACGCAAAATGCCCGTGGTGCCCCTGAACCGAAAGAACCGCCTCAAATCGGTGGGGGTACTTTCATAACTTACCCCACATTTTGGACAAGCGCGTCTCTAAGCCATGGTTGCCAACTGCCATCCCATCCGCCCACCCATTCGTACACCGAGGCCGCGAAAACCCGTGACGAAACCCCACACCCTACTCCGTCCGACACCCAGCCGGAGCCTCTTCCCCGACGACGTCGTCCACAGCAACACCTCGACGTCCCTCATCCACCGTACCGGATGAGGATCCGTCGTCGATCTCATCGTCCCGCCGGTTCAGCAACCCCGTCCTCCACCTCCAAGGAGCTGCCCCGACGTTCCCCTCATCTTTTGCGCCACCTCCATTCCCACACCGCCGTCTTCACCTGCACCACCGGAACAACATCATCATTCCCGTTTCCTTGGATGAAGCTGCAGCCTAATCGGCGCCACCAAAGAGGTTGTACACTAATTGCCGCATTTTCTTCTTGATTCGATCTCACGGTGCTACCGGCGCTCGGTCCCGAGCCGACATGGCGTGGCTCCATCCACGGCGGCGTCGCCGGCCACTTCCTCCATGGCGTCGCTCCCTCAGCGGCGATGTCCACATCAGTAGGACCTGCTACTGCTTTAGCTGTCGCTCGCGCTGCTGCTCTGCTCTTGCTCTTGGTCCCCTGCCTGGTCTGCTCTTGCTATTGCTCTTGCTTGCGCTGGTGCTCTCGCTCTTGCTCTTCCTTGCGATGCTGCTCCGATTTAGCTACACTTCACTCCGATGCCGCCGAGGTGAAGGAAGAACTAGCCACAGCGGGGAGGGGGGCTCGCTGGAGAGGTACCCTACTATCTATCTTAGGGTTCAGGATGGGGCAGTGGTTGCCGACGGTGGCGGGGCATTGGCAGGGCGGTGGCCTGGGGATCGCCGGAGAAAAAGCTCGGCACGGGGGAGCCTAGAGGGATGGCCGGGGCGGCGGCGGACCGGCGGTGGGGAGTGTTTTCGGGGCGGGCGGGGCGGCGCACCGCCGGCCGCGGGGGCGGGGGGCTGCTGTTTGGCCGGCTCAGGGGGTGGAAGTTGAAGATGAATCGCAAGCCTTGATTTCGTATCTAACGGCTGCAAAATCGACTGACCAGAGATGAAAAAGTCAATCGACCGACATGTAGTCTCACCTCGCTAGTGCATTCAGTTTCGACAGCAAAATTCAGTTTCGACAGCAAAATTCAGTTTCGACAGTTAAGTTCAGTTTCGACAGTTAAATTCAGTTTCGACAGTTAAGTTCAGAGATGAGCGGCTGATGTATTTTACATCTAGCACTTTGTGTTTATGTATTTTACGTCATGTATTGGAAATGCTATTAGAATTCCACTCAGGTTAACGTTGTTCGTTGTCTCTCTTGTCCTGCTTCAGCCTCGGCGTCGTACAACTCACCGGAGCTGCTCCAACGACGTAACCCTCCATCACAGTGGAGCAGTACCTCGGGCTCCATCTCCAGATGCCTAAGATCTTCTTCCCCTCCTCCGACAGCCAAGTCAGCCGGAGCATCCTCACTGGCCAACCCAATCACGCTGAGCTCGACATGGCTTTGCCAAAGAGGTTGTACACTTGTTGCATCTCTTTTTTACTCTACATGTTATATATATTGTCCACTGAGCACACGGATTTGTTCCTTTAGTGTCTCCTTGAAAGAAAAAACGTAGGAATTTTAATTTTGACTTGTCCTCCTTTTCAAATTCCTATTCATGAAGCACAAGACTAAGAGATAGTAGCATAATAGCATTATAACCGTACATTTTCTTGTGGTTTGACTTAATCTCGCCATGCTTCTTTGCATCATGTGATCTTCCAATTGTTGTGAATCAAACAACCAGATTGGCAGAAATCCTATGTTTTTAAATTCTCTGTTTTGCACATGCATTCCTATCCTATTCCTGTCTATATCCTATCCCTGCATTGTTGGAATCCTCCAATTCATATGAGCCCTTACAGAATTACTTCTCTTACAGATAGTTGTCAAAGAAAACCTTGCGTGGTTTGTCCTGCTCCTGCTGCACCGTCGTCCACCCCATCTCAGCTGCTCCAACGACAGAAGGGTCCAGCACAGCAGGGATCCGGCCTCCAGACTGTCTTTTGCCGCCTCAAATCTTCTTCCCCGCCGCTGGCAGCCATGAAAATGGCACTACCATCATCAACCGAGCAGATGACCTCGAGGACTACATGGGTCCGCAAGAGAGGTCGCACTCTTTCGTGTCTTCTTACGTTATGCATCGCTTAATATTACATGCTACCTTATCGTCCTGTTCACCGATTAGACTCTGAGTCAGCTCCAAACTAATGGTCAAACTTGAGTTTTTAAATGGTTGTGGGGTACTTATCGGGGCCGCTATCAATAGTATCTATCTACTATCTGGTTAATCTCCGGTGTCTACTATAAGTTTCATGTTGGGTGGGAAACAAACAGTAAAGAAGCCATTATCTGTATTTTTTAACTGAAGCCATTATCTGCCTGCTATTATTGGTTTTGGGTCTATCCACAGGTTGCTACCATCACTCTGGATTTCTGCATGCACTCGTTACATAATCTCACTATGTTTTATTCCTATGCATGACATTTATTGTAAACAATGGAACTGAACATGTAGAGCAAAAGAGACGAGCCTTGCGTGGCAATAAAATTTCATGCAGATGTCGCTCCATGGTAGGCGCAAAGGCAGTCCCCCTCCACGCATTTCGGATTGTAATCGAGATGAAGATATATGTTCTGAGGGGGATTCAGAAGGAGAAGACAACTCCTATTTACCCCCTGAGGTCTTCGCTCTAACTTGGCATGCTGATGTTGGTTATATCATGCATATGGTGTCTTGCATTGCTTACTTTATATATCAAATATGTCATCTGCTTAGTTTAGACATCCTTTGTGTGAATGCCATCTGTTTATTTATTCATCGTTTATGTGAATTATGCAACGCCATCTTGTTTAGCCAGGCATCATATATGTGAATTTTGCAATGCCATCCAGCTTAGCCAGTCATCTTATATGTAAATTATATCAGGCCATCCTTTTTTTCGTTACATATTACATTTGTCAACAATGTTATTACATTCAAGTGCTCTTTGTGTGCATCAGCCATTTGACACGGTGATGGCAAATTCTGGAGTGAAAACAAGGTCTTCAGAGCAGACTATGCTATCTGACGAAGTGCATATCTCGCTGGTTACGGATAGCTCCTCAGAGGAGGATTCAGAGACAGATGACCAGTCCTATCCCCCCCCCCCGAGGTGTATGCTCTAACTTGGCAGGGTTATGTTGCTCATATCGTGCGTATGGTGTCTCGCATTGCTATGTCATTTGATTAGTTTAGACATGCTTTGTGTGAATGCCACCTGTTCAGTGTATAATTACCATATATGTGAATTATGCATTGCCATCTTGTTGCAAGACATTATATATGTGAATTATACAATGCTATCTTGTTGCGAAGGCATTATATATGTGAATTATGCAATGCCATGCTGTTTAGCCAATCATCATGTATGTGAATTATATCATGCTATCATTTTTTTTGTATTACGTGTTCCATTTGTCGACAATGTTTGTATATTCAACTACTCTTCCTGTGCATCAGCCATTTGAAGCGGTGATGGAAGTATCTGGAGTGAAAACAAGGTATTCAGAGCAGACAATGCTACTTGCTAAAGCAGACATCTTGCTGGTTACAGAGAGCTCCTCAGAGGAGGATTCAGAGACTGATGACCAGTCCTTTTTTCCCCTGAGGTCTATGCTCAAACTTGGCAGGGTTATATTACCCATGTCATGCATGGTGTGTTGCATTGCTTAGTTTTTACATCATATATGGATTGCCATCTTCTTACTTGCTTACTATATAAATCATATATTTGAATTATATAATGCCATCATGTTTACATAGTACATACACATCATCTATCTGAATTATGGCATGGCAACCCATTTAATAAAGACATCATATAGTTATATCATCTCATCATGTTTAGTGTTTACAGTCATCATATTTTGAATTATGGCATTCTATCCATGAATGTATGTAAATTATGGCATGCCAACCTATTTAATAAACACATTATATAGTTATGTCATGTCATCCTGTTTACATAGTCTCATATTTTGAACTATGTCTTTCCATCTTTTTAGTTAGCCATCATAATGTGAAATTGTGTCATGCTATCCTGTTTAGTTAGCCATCATATATGTGAAATTGTGTCATCCTATCCTGTTTGGTTAGACAATATAAATATGAATTATTTCATGCCCTCTTTTATTCCCCACTATCCGTTGCACCTGTCTATCATACAATGTCTATACTTTCAATTACTTTTCTTGTTTATCAGCCATTTGAATTGGAGAGCGCGATGGCAGTATCTAAGGGAGTAACAACACAGTCTTCAGAAAAGATAGTGCTACCAATTGATGCAGATAGAACCACGGTTGTACTTGCCCAAGGACCAGATCCACCACACATAACCCAGACTCTCGCAGATTGTACCCCTACCCAGTTGGACAGAGAACCAGCTACACCCCTTCTAACCCCAACCCCGGCAGATAGTAACCCAGTTCCAGTTGACACGGCACCGTCTCCACCACAGAGCACCCAAACACGAGCAGTTAGTAAGGGAACTGCAATGCCCAAAGCACGAGGACCACCACTGCGAATCCCAACTCAACGCTTAAAGGAGAAGAAGATTTGTTCTCAGGTCAGGTTCTGTAGCTATGGTTCATACTCCTTTGCTCTTGCATGACTGTATTTACTCATACCAACTATTTTCAAATTTGAAGGATGGAATTGAAACTCCAATGGCGCAACAAGTATGTTTTAAACCTGTTTCTTTAACTGGTTTGCTATTGTAACCTGCTCTATGTTGATTTCAGTTTCAATTGAATAAACAGTTATGTTCTCATATCATGCACATTACAAGTGTTGTTATTGCTCTATAGTTACACACACTTATATTCTATCTATTCTGCTTTGTCTTGAACAAATATTATTTGAACTGTGTCTCTATCTTGATTTGGCAACAAAAACTAGAATGATATAGACCATAAAGTGACCATGGTACATAGATATATGTTTGTTTCATGCTGTTATCCTGTCCACTTTACTACTGAACTCATTTACCAATATGAGTTTCATATACAACATGGTAAACATGTGATGTGCCTGCTTGTTTCTCTTTTAGAATGCGGACAAAATATTGGAGAACAGTACCGTGTTATCCAATGGTAAAGGAAGTAATGCAGATAAGGTTCAAGATAGTGAGACATCCCTGTTGGTCTCCAAGAAAGCTGATAAAAACTATCTTGACGACAGTGAGGGAACCCAACAGTCCTGTCTTGATGTAGTGTTCGAGTTATTGGCCACTACTGCTGGCACAAGATCTTTGAACTCGCTGCCTGAATCAGTTCATCTTCTTGAGTCTCAACTTCAAGTTGAAAGACATCGATCAGATGTGCCGCGACAGGAAGCTGAAGGACTGAGGAAGTCCCTGCAGAATTCAGATGCATATTTTTTGGTGCAACAGCAAGCGCTGGAGGATTTAAGCGCCAAACAAGAGAAAGTTAATAAGCTTGCTAAGCATCTTGCCAGCATTATGTGTACCCATGATATTGTTTCTTGAGATCTTCTGAAGTGGTTTCTGTTCTTGATTTGTTTTGCTGCGGCGTTTATTTGCGCTGGTCGCCAACTTTGACAACCAGTGTATATGATATGCTGCTTTGTTCCCTATATTTGCACTGGTGGCGAACTTTGATGCCCAGTGGATGTAATATGTGTAATAGCCGTGATAGCCTAGCGTTAGTTGCTTGCTTATTTATTTCCTTGTTGTCTTGTTTATTTGTTTGCTTGTAGTCATTGCAGTTATTTTTCCGTAGTTAGCTAGTGGCTGCAATAACCTATTTTTTTAAAACGAGGCCACAATAACCATGGGCTAATATTTACTCTAGTGACACTGGGCCTCCTACTGGCCGTAGAAACAGTGGGCCTTCTACGGGCCGTAGAAAAAATGGGCCTTCTACAGGCCGTATTATCAATGGGCCTTATATGGGCCGTATAATCAATTGGCCAAACATGGGCCAAACAGATCGCATTATGGCCGTAAACGGGCTAGAGTTGGAATCGTCCGTTCATGGGCCAACCATAACGGGCCATCATTAATAGGCCGTATTTGATGATGCTATGAAATCGGCCCAACGTATTAACGGACCACAAACGGGCCGACTGTAACCACGGGTTGAATTTGGCCCATAAGCAGAAAATGACAGTAACGGGCCGTAAGTAAACGAATGCTGGAAATGAGCCCAAGAATAAATGGGCTCTGAGAAGGCCGAAAGATAACATGGGCTGGAAATGGCCCAACGGAATAACAGACCATTAATGGGTATAAAGTGATACATTGTTCATTACGGGCCAGTTTCACCATGGGCCGTTAGTAGGCCAAGAGTTACATAGGGTCTCATATGGGCTGAAAGACGTCATGGGCCATACATGGGCCAGAAGTGAAAACGGGCTGGAATCATATTGGATGGCCTAGATGACGCTACTGGGCCTAATTCGGATAGGGTGTAACGGCCCTTGGGTTACTGGGCTGTAAATGGGCTATATTCGAACAGGCCGTTAACACGCTTTTCATGGGCCGGCCCACCAGCTTTTGACCAAGTCAAACGGGCCGGCCTTTTCACAGGAATGGGCCTCTGTTGGGCCAAGCCACGTGTCGACGTATCATAGGCGCCTTCCGTCCAATGAGTGGTTGACATCTGTCCCAACGATGAGCCGACACGTGTTTCCTCCAGCCAATGATGATTTTTCATGTGGAAAACCCCATTGATCAGGGCTGTTAACGGGTTATCGGATCCAAAACCTGACCCGATAGCTTAACAATGTTCTGTTACGATGGATGCCACGTGTCGGTCACCCTTGACGAAAGCACTTCTGTGACGCGTGATTTATCGTCATGGAAGTGGACACTTCCATGATGATAATTTTGGTAATGTCATGGAACACTTCTACGACAAAACAGGTATGACTATCTTGATTCTGTCATAAATTTGTCATGGATGTACATGCATGACAGAAAACGCGACCTACTGTGACAAACACGTATCATCACGGAAGTGTATTTTTTTGTAGTGCTCTCAACAATAATAACATAATCGGATCATATAACTATCCCTCAACATGCAACAAAGAGTCACTCCAAAGTCACTAATAGCGGAGAACAAACGAAGACATTATGGTAGGGTACGAAACCACCTCAAAGTTATTCTTTCCGATCAATCCGTTGGGCTATTCCTCTAAGTGTCACAAACGGCCCTAGAGTTCGTACTAGAATAACACCTTAAGACACAAATCAACCAAAAACCAAATGTCACCTAGATACTCCAATGTCACCTCAAGTATCCGTGGGTATGATTATATGATATGCATCACACAATTTCAGATTCATCTATTCAACCAACACATAGAACCTCAAAGACTGCCCCAAAGTTTCTACCGGAGAGTCAAGACGAAAACATGAGCCAACCCTATGCATAGGTTCATGGTCGGAACCCGCAAGTTGATCACCAAAACATACATCAAGTGGATCACGTGATATCCCATTGTCACCACAAATAAGCATGGCAAGACATACATCAAGTGTTCTCAAATCCTTAAAGACTCAATCCGATAAGATAACTTCAAGGGGAAAACTCAATCCATTACAAGAGAGTAGAGGGGGAGAAACATCATAAGATCCAACTATAATAGCAAAGCTCGCGATACATCAAGATCGTATCACCTCAAGAACACGAGAGAGAGAGAGAGAGAGAGAGAGAGATCAAACACATAGCTACTGGTACATACCCTCAGTTCCGAGGTAGAACTACTCCCTCCTTGTAATGGAGAGAGCCGTGATGATGAAGATAGCCACCGGAGAGGGATTTCCCCCTCCGGCAGGGTGCCGGAGCGGGTCTAGATTGGTTTTTGGTGGCTACGGAGGCTTCTGGCGGCGGAACTCCTGATCTATTCTGCTCCCCGATCGTTTTAGGGTATATGGATATATATAGGCGGAAGAAATACGTCAGAGGAGCCACGAGGGGCCCACGAGGGTGGAGGGCGTGCCCTAGGGGGTGGGCGCGCCCCCTACCTCGTGGCTCCCTCGTTTCTTTCCTGACGTGCACTCCAAGTCTATCAGGTTGCTTTCCTTCCAAAAATAACTTCTCCAGAAGGTTTCATTCCATTTCGACTCCATTTGATATTCCTTTTCTTCAAAACACTGAAACAAGGGAAAAAAACAGGAACTAGCACCGGGCTCTTGGTCAATAGGTTAGTCCCAAAAGTAATATAAAACTGTTTAATAAGTCCCATAAACATCCAAAATAGATAATATAATAGCATGGAACAAACAAAAATTATAGATGCGTTGGAGACGTATCAGGCCATGGTGACTGCACCGGCCGATGAAGCTCTCTCTCCCCAACTTGCTCCGGCTCGTTCTCCTCGCCGAAGATGTAACGCAGGAAGGGGTCGACGTTGAATCTTTCTTCGGCGCCTCGCATGCTTGGGATAACTAATGGTAGATGGGTATGGACTAGATCTGCGCAGAGTGTCGCTATGGTGCGTTGCAGCCGGGTCATATGGAGCAAGCCACATGCTGGTGGCGGGAAACCAATGAGGGAAGAGGTGGGAAGCATTGGTGTGGATTGCGGGACATGTGTATAACATCATTTATTTCTGCATTGGGCGTCTGTGTTCGTATAGGTACTACCTCCATCATGGTTTGTTGGCCCCCTTCATATTTCGTAGTACGAAACTTTAACCTTAGATTTAACTAAGAATATATTAATGCATGTAATCGAAAATAATATTGTTGGACGGCTATTCCCGGCTATGTTCATCTGCTATATGTAATAATTATGCATGTTCTTGCTTGCCGTTTGGCGGCCGCGGCGTGCTCTGCTCACTGTTTAGGCGCCAAGGCTCATTCGGGTCGCGTCCCTCCGCTCGCGCTCTGCTAGTTTTTTGTACACACGGAATTGCACGCGAATTGACTGTAATAACCATTTGAGTTATATTTTCTCATCGCAAATAGTTCATCGAGTGGGCTATTTCCCGTGTATCACACACATCTTGTTTACACGGATTGTTTGTGTCATTTTGGTTCATTGAAAACATATCATCTATGTGAACTGTATGTCGCGCATCACACACATCTTATTAAACTGCCGTATATCGCACACACCCTGATCTGGTTGACCGTTTCTGTTGCATTCCCTAATAGAAAATAGTTCATCCGAGCGAACTGTATGCCATGTATCGCACACACCTTGATATAGCTGCCCATTTTTGTTGTACTATCTCATCGTAAATAGTTCTTGTGGATTAACCGTATGACACGCACCACACAGGTAATTAGAATATGATCCATGTTTGATGTATCCGCCATCCCAAACGTTTTGCAACTTTTTTGACGGTTTTTTACATCACCGTTTGCGATTAATGCATCGCACAAAGTTTCGTTAAAGGGTCTCTAATTGTAGTGTCGCATTAGCAGCTTCCTATAGTACTGAAGCCCTAGGTGACTACGGGGAGGATCGCGTAGCTTGATGATGAACTCAAGCGCCATGTCCCCCCACATGGCCTTCTACCGGGGGTGGAGCAGTTGAAGGAAAATGACAAGCGCACTGCTCCGTTCGCCTTGGCCGCTTGCACCATGTCAACCCCAACCACACCCATGCACTGGAACCGACCTCTACAACTGAAGCTGAAGCTAAAGCATGGAGTCGAGGAGAAGCTCTCGTCGCTGCAGTGGGAGCACGAGCCTGACCTCTTCCTCTCGCCATGATAGAATATAAAAGCAAGAAAGGAGAAGAAGGAGGTGCTGGATGAGCATCGCTACCCTCAGACACCTTCTTTTATAGCGGAGGTTGGCTCGCCACTAATCTGGGGCAACCACCCTGCTCCGCCTATCCGGCTCTCGGCATCCCTTGCTGGAGTCTTACTTCATCAACCATACCACTACACCAATCCGAGACACTGCGTCTTCTGCCAAGGTGCACATTCCCGAGCCCCGCTCATCCACCACTATCCCCGCACAATGCATGCGTCGCGGGAGGCAGAAATGGCAGGAGTGGTAGTTGAACTAAAGGTAAATTGGTAGTTACCCCCGCTCACGCGCGGGCGCCCTAATGGCATCCTATGGGCGTGGGTGCCCCTGGTCTTTGACGTGATCGGTGCACATCATTCAAACACCGAAGATATTAGGGTGAAGCTGGGACTAACCCAGGTCCAGATTAACAAAGAAACAAAGAAGATCTCAAGGCACGACATCGTTCCCGGTAAGGTCGATGTGTGCGCCTGTGCAATGTAGGACCTACCCCTATGATGCCTGACGACACGTATGGTCTAGGCCCGGGGGCTCCTATCGGTGCAACAAACATGGGTGTTTGCCTCTTTGACTTATGCAAAAGTGCTTTGCCACTCTCACTTCAAGTGCCAAGTCTCATATGCAACTAAACCAGAGAATCCGCTCTTCCTGAGATCAAGGAGAGCATTAAGAAGACCAAGCATTGGAACAAGACACAAACTGCATAATAGAAGCAACCAAGTCTGGCAAGAATGAGCTGTCAAGACAATACCTGGCAAGCCCCTTGGGCGTGGGTTCCCTGCCAATACCAGGACTGTGCCTCTCAGACCAGCTGGTCGCTAATTAGTGAGGTGTCGAGCCCGCATGTGTTTAGGCGGGCGTAACCCTTGCGTGTGAGCTTGCTTTGGAGGTAAATCATCTTTATTGACATCCGTCTTGATGGCGTGCCACGATTCATAGGAGGTAGATGAATAAGCGGCATGCCAACTTTGCCAGGATTCACCTCCACATGACACATAATAGTGCATTTAATGTATTTTGTCCTAACCAGTAGAATTATGTACGATAGCACTATTTTTGGTCTAATCACCCATGTAATGACCTTTTTGCCACTGTGGTTACCCCTTGAGCTATAAAAGTAGGTCCAGGGCAACATTAGTGGGTGGTTCGAACCTTTGCGACCCTCGCACATAGGTATTCTTGTAGCTGCTCCCTTTCCACCACTTCCCGGGGGAGAGCGCTCCATGTACGTTGTGCTCAAACACCACGAATACACCCAAAGGCTAGTGTAGGGTTTTACGCCTCCGGGCGGCCCGAACCTGGGTAAAATTATGTGCCCCTCTTTGTGTTTTCTCCTTGCGTCGATCGCCACCCCTTGCTGAACCAACAAAGGAATTGTACTGCCCCATAGATCGCCGGCTCGATGCCGATAGCTAGCGATGCATTTAATGCATTTTGTCCTAACTAGCAAAGTGTGGTATGGTACATCTGTTTCAATCTAATTACCCTATAAAGACCATTTTGCCACTGTGGTAACTCCTTGAACTATAAAAGGTGTGTTCGAACCCCATGCAAATCCATGCTTAGGTTCTCGTGCAGCTGCTCTTTCCTCGTGACTTGCCGGGGGAGAGGGCTCTATGTGCTTGCGCTTGCACGCCTTCAATAAACCAAAGCGGGAGTAGCGTTTGATGCTTCTCAGCGGCCTGAACCTGGGTAAAAACCGTTGTGTCCGTCGCCGTCTTGCTCTTTTCTTTGTGTGCACCCCCTCACCGAACTAGCAAAAGAGGCAGCCCAACCACATAGATCCCCGGCTCCACGCTGACAAATTTTCTCCTCGATGTTCTCGGAGATCTATTCGACATAATCTTATTTTGTGGTGCGTTTGTTTAGATCCCATTAATTGTGGGTTTATTATCAGATTATCTATGAATATTATTGGAGTCTTCTCTGAACTCTTTTATGGATGATTAAGATAGCTCTGTATTTATCGCCGATCTATTGATTTGGTTTGGCCAACTAGATTGATTTTTCTTGCAATGGGAGAGGTGCTTTGTATTGGGCTCAATCTTGCGGTGCTTATTCCTATTGTAGAAAGGTACATTACACGCATTGTATTCTTGCCATTAAGGATAAAAAGATGGGGTTTGTTCATATTGATTGGATCTATCCTTCTACATCATGTCATCTTGCTTAAGGCATTACTCCGTTCTTCTTAAGTTAATACACTAGATGCATTTAGCTAGAGGTCGATGTGTGGGGTAATAGTACTAGATGCAGGCAGGAGTCGGTCTACCTGTCACGGATGTGATGCCTATATTCATGATCATTGCCTTAGATGTCGTCGTAATTATTTTCTTTTCTATCAATTGCTCAACAGTGCTTTGTTTAACCACCGTATGCATTCTTTCAAGGGAGAAGCCTCTAGTGAAAACTGTGTCCCTCGTGTCTATTTTTATCTTATTATTTTTTGATCTATAAAACCAAAAACCCAAAAATACTTTGCTGCAATTTACTTACCTTTACTTTGTTTTGCACTTTTACTTATCTTTTATACTTATCTCTATCAGATCTCATCCTTGCAAGTAACCGTGAAGGGATTGACAACCCCTTTATCATGTTGGGTGCAAGTATTTGTTTGTTTGTGTAGGTGCAACCATTTGTGACTTGTGTGTTACTCCTACTAGATTGATACATTGGTTCTCAAAGGGAAATACTTATCTCTACTTTGCCGCATCACCCTTTCTGTCGGATTCAGGGCTCCGCAAACCCAAGAGAAGTTCAAACTCTAGGGCGTGTGTGAAGAACTCAACCTATCCAGCCTACCAGCCCGTCGCCCCACGGCCTAGCTCGATTCGCACAAACAAGGAAGAAGAAGAACACAACAGTTTACCCAGGTTTGGGCCACCTTGCGGTGTAAAATCCTACTCCTGCTTTGTGGTGGATTGGCCTCACGAGGGGCTGAGGATGAACTAGTACAAAGGATGAACAACCTCGTGAGGTTTCTCTGGTGAGAGTGGGAAAGGTAGGATTCCCATCCCCATCCACAGCGGTGGCTATCCTATATTTATAGTGGCTCGGCCCTCTTGCCCCAGAATATAGGCGGGAAGCGATCCCTCAGTGGCCAATTTTGCAAGGGCACAAGTAGTACATCCTATCCCGACGAAAGGTGGTCTTTGCTTGCAAACTCCTCGTCGTGACGCAGCGATGGGCTCAGCAATGACATCTGTCCTACCATCCTGGCAGTCTTGGTCTCATTGCACCGGAATCGAAATGTCGCGCCCAAGAAGCAATTCTATCCCAATCACGTGATGAACTCATGATTGGGGCACAACCGCATTTCGAGCGCATAGCAAGGTGGATATCATTACAACATACCATGTACTGAATAGATGGGAATAGAAGATAAATGCTTACACTTGCCACAAGCTACAACATGAATAGAATAGTATATCAATACATAGAAACCATCATAGAGATGAGCAGGATCCGACTACGGATGAAATCAAACGAAAAAGAAGAACGACATCCACCCTGCTAATCCCAGGCTCCCGACCCAGAACCTATCCCTTGATTGAAGAAGAAGAAGTAGAAGAATTCCAAAACAATCAAGCATCGCTCTCACGACAGATCATCGCATTACCGATACCTGCAACTGTTGTTGTAGTAATCTATGAGGCATGAGGACTCAGCAATCCCATTACCATGGGTATCAAGACTAGCAAAGCTTAATGGGTATGGAATGGATAACTGGTGAGGTTGGAGCAGCACTAAGCATTTGTATGGTGGCTAACTTACGAGTACAAGAATAAGAAGAGCAACCAGGCATAGCGGTCAGAAACTAGTAAGGATCAATAAGTGATCCTGAACTACTTATATTCAAACATAACCCCACAATGTTCTCTTCCCGAACTTCATCGAAAATAGGCGATCTCGGTTACACATGCAGTTGGTGTATTTTAATTCGGATTTGGTGTCAAGTTCTCTACAACTGGATATTAGAAAATTCCCATCTGTCACATAACCACGAGCACTACTTTCGAAAGATTAAACCCTGCAGGGGTGTCCCAACTTAGTCCATCACAAACTCTCACAATCAACGGAGGAAAATCCTCCTCTCAGAACAACCCGATCAAGCTCGGAATCCCGGTTCACAAGACATTTCGACAATGGTAAAACAAGTCCTGCAAGATCTCCCGACATGCCGACACCCTGATAGTAGCCATGCGTATCTCGTCTCATGCCATGATCGGATTGTCCAAAATTCCGGTAGGCCAAGTCCAGAGTTGCCCCAGGCGGTCATCTGTGGTTGAGAGGTTTGGACCAACACTCAAGGGGAGCACTGGCCCGGGTTGTTAATTAAGTCCTCGGGGTCCGGAAAGTCCCTATGCAAGTTTTAGTTGTTATTAGACAAATGGTAAAACCAATGTTGGGCCTTGCTGGAAGATTTTTATTCAAACTGAATCGTCAAGGGGGGCCCATAAACTCTGACTGTGTTAGGAACAAAAAATCAAGGAACATAACACCGATATGATGGAATCTAGGGCGGCAAGAGTGGAACAAAACACTAGGCCAAAGGCCAAGATTTCCACCTGTTACCAAGTATATAGATGCATTATTTAAATAAGAGATATTATGATATCCGATGATATCCATGTGCCAACATGGAACAACCTGCAACTAGCAACACTATAAGAGGGGTTGAGAAAAGCGGTAACATAGCCAAATAAAAATTTGCTGGGATGGTGGAAAAGGTTAGAGGCTGTTTCCAGGAGTTGAAGTTAGTATTTCAAGCAAATGCCCGAGTTGAGAGATATGAAGTCTCCAATAAGTTCTATAGCTGCAAAATGGAGGAGAATAGTTCTGTTAGTGAACACATACTCAGAATTCCTAGGTAGCACAACTACTTGACTCAGCTGGGAGTTAATCTTCCTGATGATAGCTTCATTGACAGAGTTCTTCAATCAGTGCCACCAAGCTATAAAGGCTTCATGATGAACTATAATATGCAAGGGATGGAAAAGACAATTCCCAAGCTCTTCGCTATGATATAGGTTGCGGAGGTAGAAATCAAGGAGCATCAACTGTTGATGGTGAACAAGACCACTAGTTTCAAGAAAAAGGGCAGAGGGAAGAAGGGGAACTTCAACCAGAACAGCAAGCCAGTTGCTGCTCAAGGGAAGAAGCCCAAGTCTGGACCTAAGCCTGAGACTGAGTGCTTCTACTGCGAAGGGACTGGTCACTGGAAGCGGAACTGCCCCAAGTATTTGGCGGATATTTGATATACATGTTATTGATGTGTACCTTACTAATGCGCGTAGTGGCGCTTGGGTATTTGATACTGGTTATGTTGCTCATATTTGCAACTAGAAACTGGGGCTACGGATTAAACGAAGATTGGCTAAGGACGAGGCGATGATGCACGTGGGAAATGGTTCCAAAGTCGATGTGATCGCTGTCGGCACGCTACCTCTACATTTACCGTCGGGATTAGTTCTAGACCTAAATAATTGTTATTTGGTGCTAGCGTTGAGCATGAACATTATATCTGGATCTTGTTGATGCAAGACGGTTATTCATTTAAATGAGAGAATAATGGTTGTTCTATTTATACGATTAATATCTTTTATGGTCATGCACCCTTGATGAGTGGTCTATTTTTGTTGAATCTCCACAGTTTACCAGCTCGGTCATATTGTCGTAGTGCTTAAGCGTAGCCCTGCAAGGATCACATCAGCAACATTGTCACCACGTCGTCATGCTGACGGAACTCTCCCTCGATCCTCTACTGTATCAAGAGCTCGGGGGACGTCATCATGCTGAATGTGTGCTGAACATGGAGGTGCCATATGTTCCGTATTTGGATCGGTTGGATCGTGAAGACGTCCGACTACATCAATGGTGTTACTAAACGCTTTTGCTTTTGATCTACGAGGGTACATGGACATACTCTCCCGTCTCTTTGCTATGCTTCTCCTAGATAGATCTTGCGTGATCGTAGGAATTTTTTTGAATTACTACGTTACCCAATAGTGGTTGTACCTGAACACCACCTCCACGTCCCACAGCCTACAAAGCCCGCTGTCGGCCTGTCGCAGCTTCATAGTCTTTTGCCGATGGCCATCCAGCATCTTCATAAAACTGTGAGGCAGCCTCTGCAGTGTGGGTCAAGCAGTGATGTAGCAAACAACAGAGTTATGATAAAGAGATGGGTGGAGGGGAGATCTCTCCTTTTATATACCTGCCTCTTGAAGGAATTCTCGAGTATGATCGTGAAGAACTCGAAACCTTCCAAGTCGTACTCGGTGTGGCAGAGTGTAGCCTGCGGTGGTGGCCTCCCCCCATCTCTGATAAGAAGCAGAAGAGACCAATTAGTATCTAGAACCATATCTAGAAACACAACTTGCTACAACCATATCTATCAACTGTACCATATTAATTTGATAAATGGACATAGTTGGAGCAGAGCCAAGTTTTTAGACATGAAAGAAAACTAGGAAAAAAAGCAAACTTGTGCTCAACACAATCAACAACAATAGATCTCTTCAGTGTTTTGTGATCTACACTACCATACCCATCTTTCATGGGTTCCATTGATGGATCCACCCTTGGCTTGGACTTCTCCAAGGGTTTGGTTCTTGCAGATAAGGTTTTTCAATCTACGGGCTTCTCGGTGCACCCCATGGATTACACGGGCTTCTTTACCATTGTGGTCTCTTTTGGTCGTCATGACTTTCGTTTGGATGAAGGTTCAGTGGCGGTGGCTCTTGAGGCGGCCATTGGTGGCTCGACCATTGACTTTATGGTTTTCTTGATCAAGGATAAGGTTTTTGGCTTTCAAGTGTCTTGCAAGGCCATAGCTATGATAATTCTCAGTCTTCGATCGTTCTCTTATGATCATTTTAAATGTTATTTTCATCTTTGGGGGAATGGTGGCCCGAATTGGGGCCGTGAGTTCAAGATTTGGAAATTGGAATGTGATGCTGAATGGATCATCGTTAGTCCTTCTAAACATCGTACTGCCCTTTGTTTGTTGGCTATGCACTCCGAGCCATCAAGGTCCTCGGTAAGATCTTCTCACTCGAATGCCAAGAAGCTTTCTTTTTCAATATTTCAGAACTATCCTGCTTGATGTGGTTATCGTTATCCGGCCACACAAAAGTGCATTCAAACTATTGAAGATGCGGGGCACACACTTCCTGCGCATGAGAGGGTGGTCATTCCTCCCTCGCCGCTGGCTGAACTCGGTGGACGTCGATGAGGCCTTCCATATCTTTTGGCACAGTCCAAGATCTGCTTGCTCCGGTGGATCATTCACTTTCTTTATCGAGCGGGAATCTTGGTTCTTTGAATGTGTATGTGTCAGACCGTGTTGGGCCGTCATCTGCACATGCCACGGTCCAGGACGAGCCGGTGAACTATTGGGCCTTCTGTTATTCCTTCATCGCAGCAAACCAAGGAAGATTTTGATAATTTGATTTCGGATATGGTTGAGGAAATTTTTACGTGTCAAAAGTGCATGCACGTCCAAGCTCTCGTGTAATCCTTGTCTGTGGGTGGGGCATGTCAAAAAAGATTGTAATAGGTTTGCATAGATCCTGGGTCTAGTTTGGCAACCAAAACCTGGTAACGTTGCAACTTCCAAGGATCACTCAGCTCCTGCCGAGAATATCTCTCAGAGACAGATTTTACCAAACTTGGACCTCCCGTGCGCTTCCGCATTTACTCCATCGTCCAATTCCATCAGCCCCGGTCCCAAGACACCTTCGACCGCGTCGCCTGAAACCCTCCTCCGCTGAAGTAGTCGCCATCTGCGGTGAGCCCTGGGTGCTCTGCTTTGATGGCCAACTTCCACATCGACCCTTTGTTGTATGTGCCGGCGGGCCATCACATTGTGGATGTAGGCGAAGCTCGTGTGCCTTAGACCTTTTTGATTCCACATACCCCAATTATGCGATGCCACGAGGAGTTCATGTTAGCTCAGGTAATGCACATCCATCCTCCTGGTCATATAGGTGCTGCTAGAGAAGAAGTGCTCCAATGGCTTCAAGCTCATGGGGTTTTGGTGAGGTCTGCTCAGCCTTGGATTCGGTCTGTTGGTAATTTTGAGCTTCGAGATGCAGCAGTCAGATTTTCACTTCTGCAGTTGCCACCCCAACCCCTTGGCAATGATCGCTTTGTTCGATTCATGAAGCATGATGAGGGAGAGTCTTTCCGGGTTACCCAGGGTTTCCATCAGGGCCTACTTATGTTCTTCGAGATTCCGCTTGATCGCCGTAACACTGAATGTATCAGGGCAGCTGTCAACACCTTTGGGAAATTTCATCATTGGAACAGTGAGGACCCATACCTTGTTCGAACTCTAGTGTTTGCTTCCTTTCTAGAGGATATTCTAGTGCCTAGGGATGTGGTGTTTATGGATTTTGCTGATTGGGGAGGGGCTATGTTGTCTTGGATGGCACCTCTTAATATCCTTGGTGCAAATTTTGTGGAGCAAATGCCCTAGGATGAGGATTGGATGCCCATCAATGGCAACCCTCACCCAGTTCCTGGTGTGCCCTTCCCGGAGATGTCTCCGTTTATTTTGCCTCCATAACCTGCTCTGGGTTGGAACGATGTGCCACCTCCTCCGCCTGAACCTACAAATAATGAAGTGGAAGATGACAATTGGGGTAACTGCAATGAGTCTGAGGACCAACCTGCTATCTAGGATCAAGAATTAATGGTGGTTGACCTCTCTGTTCAACCCAGTTCTGAATGCACCCGCTGTTATTAAGGTGCCTAAGCCCCTGCTGCCTCGGCCTCTATCTCCTGTAATTTTATCAAAGAGGAACCGGGACTTTGCCTTCATGCAAGATGATCTTCCTCTGCTGACGTTGAAGGAGAAGGATCCTGCCCGGCCTATTGCTTGAGCCCTTTTCATTAATGATGCTGAGAGGGATGCACCCGATGTTATTCCCTCTCCCACTATGCGCTCAAAAGCAAGGAGGCCCTGCAAGACTTTGGTGCAAACTCCTCTTCTAGAAACTTCAGTTCGAAGATGCACCAAAAGCTCGGCCAAGCGTGATGGGCTTAAGCCCACTTTCTATGAGATTGCTCCACAGCCCAAGAGGAAGAAGCCCAAGGCCACGCCTCTCTCCACTGAAATGCCAGACGACCCTGCCCATGTAGATGTACCTCCACCTACTCCAGTCAGTCGTTTGGAGGAAATTGGGAAGGAGCTAGGAATTGATGACAAGCTGCTACTTGTGGATGCACTTATGGTGGATCCTGCTAATGCTGAGAATGCGGTCACTAATGATTAGTGTGCTTATGTTATGATGGGTTTTGCAAGCCCCTAAATGTGCTCTCCGCTTTTGGTTTTTAAGTTCTAGTAATCTCTAATGTAATAATGTTGGTTCAGACTTGTTTATGCATTTTGGACATCTGGCATTGTGTATCATATGGTTTGTGGACCTTTTAAAGATCTTTATTTATGAGTACTTTATGTAGAAACTGGAATGTTCTTTGTTGGAATGTTAGGGGATTAAATTCCGAGAATAGACAAAGAGTTGTTAGACAAAAAATTGATGAAAGCCATTGTGCCATTGCTTGCTTACAAGAAACTAAGTGCACCTCATTAGATTCTAGAACAATCAAAAGTTTCTGTCCTAACAGATTTGATAGTTTTGCCTACTCCCCTTTGTTCGGTGCCTCTGGTGGAATTCTTGTAGTATGGAATTCTTCTATCTTTGCTGGGACTTTATTGGAAGTCCAGCAATTTGATGTGGTGATTGAGTTTGTCTCCAGGGAAAACAATGAGAGATGGACTTTAGCGGTTGTCTATGGACCTTGTTAGGGGAAGCCAGGGATAATTTTCTCAACTGGCTGTATCATCTGAATATTCCTGTGGAAGAAAATTGGTTGCTGCTATGGGATTTTAATTTTTTGAGATCCTTGGATAATAGAAACTTACATGGTGGTGATTTGAATGACATGTTCAACTTCATTGAGATAATTGGGACTTGGGCCTCTTGGAATTACCTATCAATGGTAGATCTTATACATGGTCAAACATGCAAGATATTCCTCTACTTTAGCAGCTGGACTGGTTTTTCACCACTGTTGATTGGATATCTGACTATCCTATGACTAAAGTGCTCCCTCTTGCCAAAAATGCATCTGACTATGTCCCTTGTGTGGTTACCATTAAAACTTCTATTCCCAAATTTAACCTCTTTAGGTTTGAGAATTATTGGCTATATTTGGATGGTTTTATGGATTGTGTTGATTCATCTTGGCAAAAATATTCCTCGATGGGTCATATAACTGCTAGGATAGCTGATAAATTCAAGTCCTTGAGGATGTGTCTTAAGAACTGGCAAAAAACATTTCCAAACTAAAATCCCTAGTCTATAAATGCAATTATGTTATTCTGCTTTTGGAAGAGCTTGAGGAATATAGGCCCCTCTACAGACAGGAGTCAAATTTCAGAAGAGTGGTTAAGGCCCATGTGCAAAAGTTGCTCCACCTCCAATTCCTTTATTGAAAGAAAAGATGTACTATTAGGTACATTAAAGTGGGGATGAAAATACAAAGTTTTTTCATGCCATGGCTACTGAGAGGCACAGAAGGAACTCCATTGCAAGTTTAAAATTGTCTGATGGGACTGTGGTGAATGAGCATTCACAAATGAAGGGAATTATCAGGAACCGTTTTAAAAACAGAATGGGTTCTTCAAGGGGAATTTTCATGGGATTTGACCTCTCTTCCCTCATAACTCCTGTGGAGGGTCTAGATAATCTAACTAGGCCTTTTGAGAAGGATGAAATGGACAATGTTGTGAAGCATATGCCCGTGGATAAAGCCCTAGGTCCTGATGGTTTTAATGGTTTGTTCTTTACAAAGTGCTGGCACATAATCTCCAAGGATTTTTATGAGCTGGCTCAGGCTTTCTTTGATGGTTCTGCTAAGCTGGAAAATATTAATGACTCATATATCACTCTAGTGCCATAGAAAGTCTCACCTAAAGAGGTGGGAGACTTTAGACCTATCTCTTTAACTGGAATGGGTCTAAAATTTCTCACCAAGATGGTAGCCAATAGGTTCCAAGATATGATTATGTAGTGTGTTCACAAGAACCAATATTGTTTCGTAAAAAGCAGAACAATTCAAGATTGCATTGGCTGGACTTGTGAGTATTTGCACCAGTGCCACCAATCGAAGAGACCAATTGTAATTCTTAAGCTAGATTTTGAGAAGGCTTTTGATTCCCTAGAGCATGGGGCTATAATTCAAATTTTGAGATATAAAGGTTTTAATGAAAAGTGGATCCTTTGGATAAAGCAGCTCTTGTCTACTGGCACCTCATCTATTTTGGTTAATGGAGTTCCTGGAAGGAAGTTCATCTACAAAAAGGGAGTTAGACAGGGGGATCCTGTCTCCCCTCTTCTTTTTGTTTTAGCCGCTGACCTTTTATAGATTGTAAATAATGACATGTTTAGAAGAGGCATGCTTCATCTGCCTATTCCTTGTCATGACTCGGATTACCCTGTGATTCAGTATGCTGATGACACACTGATCATTTTACCTGCTGACAAGGACCAACTTGTTGCTCTGAAGGACATGCTGAAGGTCTTCTCTTTGTCCACTGGTCTTGATGTGAACTATCACAAATCCTTTATTATACCAATCGATGTGGACTCTGCTCAGATGTTTGAATTAGCTGCTGCTTTTGGATGTCAAATTGGGAAAATGCCTTTTACTTATCTTGGGCTGCATGTGGGAACTACAAGGCCAAAAATGGTTGGTTTTATGCCATTAGTGGACTGCATGGAGAGGAGAATGACTGCTAGCTGCTCCTTCTTAAACGAACGAGAAAGATTGCAGTTTTTGAACTCTGCCTTGTCTTCCATGCCCATTTTTTCCCTCTGCAGCCTGGATGTTCCTGCTGGAATTTTAAAGCAATTGGAACGAATTCAAAGACAATGCCTATGGAGTCAACATAGAGATGATCCAGCTCCTTCCCTTGTTGCTTGGGATCTTATTTGTAGACCAAAAAATAGGGGAGGTCTTGGCATTCTTAACCTTGGTGTGCAGAATGTGGCGCTTCTACTCAAGCATGCAAACAACTTTCTAGACAAGAAAGATCTTCCCTGGGTGTCCTTAATCTGGGATTCTTATTATCATGATAAGGTGCCCTAGGGAACCTCTGATTGGGGTTCATTCTGGTGGAAAGATATATGCAACGTGCAATCAACAAACTACAAGCACTACAGGCTAGACACCATATCGAAGGTGCAATCAATATCACTCTGCCAAGTTAAAATTGTTTCGTCATATGTGGCGTTCATCAAACTAGAAGCACTACAAGCTAGAAATGATATTCAAGACGCAAACCAATATCACACTGCCAACATAAAGGTGTCCCATCATAAGTGAGTGATGCAGGATACACAAGAAGAGTAGTTTCATGTAAGATCATGGTGTGATAAACAGATATAGTATGTACCAAAAATAGGAAAGCATGTCATATTCACACGTATCATGTATAAGCTAAGAAGATGTAGTTTACACTAATTAGAAGCAATACAAGCTAGACACTAGATGCAACATGCAACCAGATATCACACTGCCAAGTTTGAGCAAGCACCTTGGATGGTGGAGTAGAGGAGCGGAGACTAGGAACTTGTAATGCACTAGCAATACGAGGAGAATCCGTACAAATGCTCCATTTACGTTGCTACAGAGGACCGCCATCATCGCCTTCCTTACTTGTTTCCTTCCTCTTTTTTGATTTTGCCTTGTCAACTCAAACCCACAAGAAAAAGGAATAAAATTTGCTCTTCAGAACTCAGTCATGCATGATACTGATGAACACTACTTTCATGTAAGGCACCCGCATGATAGGAGGATGGAATATGTATGAAAAACTGTACGGCATGACATATTGACATGTATGATGTCTAAAGTGTAAACTAAGCACAAGGTGTTTAAACTAGCTAGAAGCAATGCAAGCTAGAAACCATATGAAAGATGAAACCAATATCACTCTACCAAATTAAAAGGGTAGCCTCATAAATGTATTTGACCAAATTAGAAGAAATACATGGCAACAACCTAGAAATAATATGCAATATGCAACGAATAAAGGTGTCTCATCATAAGTGACTGATGCAGGATACAGAAGAGAGGTAGTTTCATGTAAGAACATGATTAAGAGATAGATGTAGTTTGTACCAAAAATAGGAAGGCATGTCATATTCACAGGTACAATGTGTAAACTAAGCAGATGCAATTTACCCTAATTAGAAACATTACAAGCTAGAGACTATATGGAACATGCAACCACACATGACACTTCAAAGTTAGAGCAAGCACCTGCGATGGTGGTGTAGGGGAAATGTGGTCTTTAAGTACAGAGCTACATTCAATATCTTCATTTAGGCTTGCTATTTCTTGAGAATTATGTGGGGAGGATGAAACTGCACTCTTTATAAGAGTAGTGCGTCTCATACTAACCCACGGGCATGACTGTCTCATTATAAGTGATAGGTGCAGGATACACAATAACAGTAGTTTGATGTAAGAACATGGTTTGATAGGTAGATGTAGTATGTACCAAAAACAGGAAGGTGTGTCATATTCACATGTATAATGTGTAAGCTAAGAAGATGCAATCTAACAAATTAGGAGCAATGCAAGCTACACACCATATACAACATGCAACTAGATATCACACTGCCATGTTAGAGCAAGCACCTGGGTTATGGAGTAGGGGAGATGAGATTTGGAACTTGCAATACAGTAGGAGTAGTAGGAGAATCTACAGAGATCATCTGTTTTGGTTGCTCCAGAAGACCACCATCATTTTGTGCCTTCGTTCTTTTAGATTTTTACTTGTCAAGTAAACATACAAGAAAAAGGAATGAAATTTGCACTTCCAAATTCGTTGATGCATGATACTGACGAACACAACCTTTATGTAAGGCAACCACATTGTAGGAGGATGGAATATGTATGAAAAACGCTAAGCAGAAGGCATTTCAACAAATTGTAAGCAATGCAATCTAGACACCATATGAAAGATCCAACAAAAATCACTCTACCAAGTTAGATGTGTCTGATTATAAGTGGAACTTCAACAAATTAGAGGCAATACATGTTTGAAATGATATGCAAGATGCAACCAATATTACACTGTCAACTTGAAGGTGTCTCGTCAGAAATGATTGATGAGGGATACACAAGAAAAGTAGTTTGATGTAAGAACATGATTAATAGAAAGATATAGTATGTACCAAAAATAGGAAGGCATGTCATATTCACAGATATAATGTGTTAACTAGGTAGATGCAATTTACCCTAATTAGAAGCATTACAAGGTAGACACCATGTGCAACATGCAACCACATATCACATTGCCAAATAAGAGCAAGCTCCTATGACGGTGGTGTAGGGGAATTGCGGTCATCAATTAGAGAGCTACCTTGACTATCTTTATTTAGCATCGCTGTTTCTTGAGAATCATGTGGGGAGGATGACACTACACTCTTTAAATGAGTAGGGCGTCTCACAGTAACCCACTGAGGTGACTGTCTCATCATAAGTGATTGATGAGGGATACAAAAGAGCATTAGTTCGATGTACAAACATGGTTAATAGACATATGTACTATGTATCAAAAACAGGAAGGCATGTCATTATAAAAGGCATAATGTGTAAAGTAAGCAGATGCAATTTAACCAATTTGGAAGCAATACAATCTAGACACCATATGCAACATGTAACCACATTTGACAGCGTGAAGTTAAAGCAAGCATCTGGGATGGTTGTGTATGGCAATTGAGATCATCAACTGCAGAGCTACGTTTACTGTCTCCATCTGTTGACACTACACCCTTTAGAGCGCTGAAACGCTTAGTGCTTATCTTCGAATTACACTGGAGCGACTTCTATCTTTTCGTTTGTGTATTCATCAACAATACGTCAGAATCCGAAATACCCATGCGTAAAAAAATAACAGTGTGCGTATGGGTGAAGTATGTGCATAAGTAGTACATTGTAAAAGTAGTAGATAGCAGGTCGGTGAGAAATAAATGATAGGAGACATATGATAGCTCTACAACATGCATGGCACACAAAATTACTAGATTCTACGATTTTGAAATATGAGTATAGGGATGGCTAGGAAATGCATACGCTCCTCTAGCACAACACAAGGTGTGGTCCTATGAAAATAAAAATAGTCGACTGGAAACAAATAGGCCAGTCAATTTTTTATACACTGTCTGATGTACAAAGAATGGGCAGATCACCTTCATCTACCTCCAGCCAGTCAGTGTTGATGATCTTCCTCGAAACGTCAGTGACCACCGGCCCAGTCCCCTGCCTCCGCCCTCCCATCGACCCCACCGCACCACCGTGCTTGGCACTGCCCTACCATCCCTTCAAGCCCTGCCGACCTCCAGATCAGGCGCAAGAACCTCCTGCGCCCCACACCCCTATGATAGACACCGATGCATCGCTTCCCCGGCGAACAGGCAGACTAGGTGCTCCGCGTGCCTAAGCGGGTGTTGCTTCTTTTAATTGCAAATCAACTGACCCTGAATTGAAATCTAGTCGGGCTACGGACCTCTAGCCAAGGTGAAATAGTAAATGGGAGGAGACCTTGTGCATTTAGTATCACGAAGAAGATGCAGTAAGAAGTGCTCAACTAGTTGCTTTCGTGGGATGAATATATGTGAGCAAAGACGTAAGATTTGCATGAATAAGGAAAGAGGAGTACCTCTTTATACTAGCAATGTTGTGTCCTCCTTATGTTTTTCCAACGATCTTCTTATGGTTTGCTGTCAACGAGAAGTTGTGGAGGATGGTGGAGCCTTGGAGGAACCCATGGCCAAGTTGTTGAGTGTGGTGCGGTGGACGTCTGTCAGCGGCGGGGAACCAGATCAGAGGTGGCAAACTGCGGCGTAGTGGGAACAACTCTGATGCGGTGGACGGTTGTGACAGTGGAGCTGCAGCGATGAGGCATAGGACGGCATGGTCGAAGTGGTTCTGGTATGACGCACGTCAGCGTCGGCATCATGGAGGCAGCTCTGCCTCGGCTTCAGCTACTAAGTCCTTGAGGGTGTTGCGTTTGCGGTTGTGTTGGATGATGACGTCGGGGTACCGGCTCCGGTGTGACAGAGGAGGGCGGCGGTGGATTGGGCGCAATGGGGTGGAGGACGGAGGAGGCTGGGGTTTTGTGGCTGGTGGAGAGGGCGTTTTGGCGCCGACGGAGTATGAATGGTGAAACGGAGGGAGCGGGAACTAAGGGGGAACAATGTTTCGGTTTGGGACGCGCTTGTTGGAAATTTGGGGAAGTTACAAACTCTGCCCCCATCTAAAATTTCTAACATATTGAGGGTCGGGGGTAGGACAGTAATCTCAGGTGTCCCAAATGTTGGGCGGGATAGATTTTGGCCGAGTGCATGGGTGTTTAGGCACCCACGGCGTATGAATGCTTCTCGGAGGTGGTTGGGACTAGCGTCTTGGTGAAGTTACAGACCTACCCTGGTTTAGACCTTTGGACATCGGGCCGATAGGCTACATGGGCCAGAGTCAGGACAGTAATTTCCAACCACCAAACATTAGTGTCCTACGGTTTTGGGTGACGAGAGGCTTATTTGGCGCTTCGTTCAATATTTGGGAGCAGAAGCATTAACATTTTCGGTTCTCTTGAATTGAACTTTAAGGATTTATCAAACTTCACAAATCTTGACTCTTGAAAATCCTAAACTACGATTATTTTGGAAAGGAGGAGTTACATTTGAATATACATTGTACACGAGTATATATTAAAAAATATGCAACTTACCTCAGTTCATGCATGGTTCCAAATATAATCTCCTTAGTTGCAAAAAAATAGTTAGAGATGTGTATGAATGTATAGCATGTTTAAACGCACAACAACGATTGATGCCCCTTTTAGATCTGATTAACAAATGCCATTACCTCGGATTCAAATAGATGAATGCACTTCCTATGAATCCGAATATTTGAAAACCCCTTTATGTTGAATTCAACATGTATTCTATTTCATAGCTAGCAATTTGGAATTTATCCATGTAAGTGACAAATTTATAAAGTGCTTCACACTAACAACATGGAGTGCTGTAATTAATGTTTATATATGAATAGAGAATGCATTGTTTGGATTTCAAATCAATCTCACCTATGGATCGATAATATGAAATAAACACATGCACATTCTAGAATTCAATAGAGTATGCGTGTCTGATAGACCAATGTTTGTTCATATGCAAATCGCAAAATTCATGATCTCATCCAAAAATGATAATGCCATTTATATTTTAATTTAATGCGTAGAACCGCCTTTTACACGTAGATGCACTACGCCTTGGCCCGTTCTCACACATGCGCTATATATCTCTCTATGTAACGCATAAGTGCACACACTTTATATACATCGACATTTCTCTCTCACACATGCTCACAATCTCTCCCGGGGTGTCTCATGCACACACTCTCTACATATCTCCCTCTCTCTTTCTTATTACTATGTACCACTCTTTTCACTAACCTAAGTTGGAAAACACTATTTCTCTCACATGCATATATACACACGAACAGTCTCTACTAGCCCTCTATAGGCTCATATATGTGCCTACTAGCCCTCTTTAGGCCTTTCTCGCACACATTGCCCTCCCCACACACACCTCTCTCTTAGTAGTTGGCAAATATGATTCCATCAGATCATTCGGTATGATATCCTTGACTGTTAGGATGGATGGTAGTACGAGGCAAAGTTTTACCCAAGTTCGAGCCCTTGTAGTTGAGCAAAAAGCCTACTCCTCGTACTGTATATTTGTGATAGGGGTGTACAAAGTACACATGAATACTAGTCATTGTGCGTGTGTGTATACTATCGACGAACTAGCCCCCGGGCTTCTATAACATACTCGGGGCCTGGGGTTATCATCAATGGGGATAGAGTCCTCCACGACTCTGGTATCTTTGTCTTGTATGCCGAGTCCTCCACATCCTCTTCGTATAATGTGTCTCGGTCCAACCTATGTGGCGCAGGATGGAACCGACCCATGAGTCCTCACGTTGACCCACCCCAACTAGAAATGATGTGCCCACCACACCCCACATGCAATGAGCCACTAAGAAAATAAGCATATACAATAGTACAATGTTATACATGAAAGTTAATTGCATGGTGCATCCAACAATATTTGTTCTACATGGTGAATGTTTATATTTTGTCCTAAAATAATAGTCACGAGAAAGAGAAAGGAAGGGCATATCTTTCCTTGTCTCCACCGAACACCCCCTCTTTATACACCACTTTCACGTATGCACACAAACTATCTCTCGGTCCTCTAAAACTATGCATGCCCCTGACACATTCACGTGTGAAGGTCACTACATTTCAAGCGAAAGCACTATACGGTGACTGGACTTATGAATATGCTCATTACGGTCACCGTATACATTCTTGTGGTGATCATATGGTATCTAGCTCACGATACGTCTCCGTATTTTCTTGACGACACTTAAAATCATTGTATTTGAAGCGAAAGCACGATATGGTCACTGGACTTCATAATAAGCTCGTCATGGTCACCATATACATTTTGTGGTGCTAACCAACCTGTGGTTGGATGGTTAGGAGGACAGTGGTCTCCCCAGCCCACCAGGGATCAAAGTCGTGGTGCTCGCATTTATCCTGGATTAATTTTAGTATTTTCTGGCAATGTGCATTCAATGGGAGGAGACGTTCCCCTCGACTACGGGGCACCTATGGTGACTTCATAAAATTTCAAGATCATATGCTGGCTCACTCTCTCGAAGGTGCTCATGGGGGTAGGGTCTGCGTGTGTGCGCTTATAGTGGTGAGTGTTTGCGCGTATATATGAGCGCTTGCGTCTGTACTGTGCTAAAAAATACATGTCGTGATTATACGGTTACTGTCTCACCCGTACAACTCCGTAATTTTTTGATGACACGATCAAGTGACCAGTCAAACATTCCATGTGGCGCAACTAGTGTTGCACCATCAGCGCGCGTAACCATGGGGCCCACTTGTCAGTGTTGGCATTCTGGGAACGGGGATCCCCAGACTTGCCTGCTTGCGGCCCACGGCGTGGCTGGGCTGGCAGGTCTGTACGGCCCATCATCATCGACAAGGCATTCAAGACCCTCGCGAGAGGCCAAGCCTCGCGAGGCAGACGACGCAAGACCTCGTCAGGAGTGGCCTCGCCAAGCAGGCTCGTGACGGGCGGACAGATCAAGGCAAGGAAAACCACACGAGGTCCTCATGACGTGAGCGATGACGATCGAGACCAGGTGGGCGCCAGCGTGCGTAGTGTCCTCATTTCTTCTTTGGTGCCAAGGGGGCAAGCGTAGGCGCGGGGTACGGAGGCATCAAGGAAAGGTTTCCATATTGGTGCAACGAGACCAAGACCAAAAGGACGGCAAGACGGAGGTCACCATGGAGCCCAAGACGGTGTCACCACCAGAGCCTTTGGCAGGCGAAGATCACCTTTTGTCAGGATAACTTGTACTAGCTGTCCCCCTTCGAATTGGCCGTTGTTGGCTCCCTTCCCACTCAATATTTGGGGAGCGGACCAGGGCCTATATAAGTAAAACTAGCCACCACAGTGGGGAAAGGATCAACCTCATCACAAGTCAAGGGCGGATCCAAGGTCATCACGCCCACACAAGTTCACCAAGCACAAGAACACCTCAACCCCGGCGGGCTGTTCTTCCCCTTGTACTGTTCATCATCATCCCAAGAGGCAATCCTCACCACCACACTGGAGTAGGGTATTACACCACAACGGTGGCCCAAACCAGTATAAATCTTGTGTCCTTCTGTGTTGTGAGTTTGTTGAGTTCGTTCGCAAGATCTTAGAGAGCTAGAGCGTGGATCGATAGGGAGAAAACCTTCACGCGCACCCCAGTGTTCGAACCTCAAGGGTTTGCTGGAAACTGTGATCCAACATTTGGCGCGCTAGGTAGGGGGCGTCATAGCTTCTCTTCCGTTGATCCGCGCTCCGTCGACACCGCGCTTTGCCCGCATGGCAGGTGCCCTGCCGTCGACTCCGACGGCCAGCGTTGACGACGAGGCCAGGGGCACCGAGCCCTGGCCCCCGCCATGCGGCGGGTGCAGTGGCCGCCCATGTTCAAGCCGGAGATGCCACCGCGCTACGACGGCGTGGCGGGCCCGTCAACTTGCCTGCTGGCGTACGAGGAGGCCGTCCTCGAAGCCGGGGGCGACGACAAGGTCATGGCCAACTAGCTTCCCATGGCCGTCGCCGGAGAGCTGCGCGCCTGGCTGCTGAACCTTCCCGGATCCATGGTGGCATCTTGGGAGGAGCTCCGTGACCTCTTCACTACGCGCTACGCGGCACCGGCGCACCACGTGGTCGCTACCCTGCTAGGCGGCTCTAAGGCGCCGCCTTCAGAGCGCCAGATCAAGCCGTTCCTCCGCCAAATCGGCGCCGCTTCCACGCGCTCGGGGGCTCCGCTGGGCTAGGCCGCGCCTGAGGCCGACCTCACCTTCAGCTCAGAAGACCACCCCGTCACCACCACCGGCTCGGGCATGCTTGTGATGCTCTGCACGCCTACCATCTGCAACATGGCCGTCACCAAGACCCTCATCGACGGCGGCGCTGGCCTCAACTTGCTCTCCATGGAGGCCTTCAGCCTATTTCACGTGCCGCTCGAGTGACTCGGCCTCAGCAAGCCTTTCTTAGGAGTTGGTGGTGGCGCTGCCCGCTCCCTGGGGCAGATCCACCTTCCCATCACCTTTGGCACGTGGAACAACTACCACAACGAGTTGTTCGACTTCGTCATCGCCCGCATCGGCTGTCAGGACCCCGATCCTAAGTCACACCGATCTAGCATGTAACACTTCATATCACTTTGCGGCCTGATGCACGGTATTCCCACGGGTGCCACCTTACCTGGCCCGGGACCGTTTGCGCCTTTTGGCTCACGTATATGATAATGTCGCTAGCATCCATATGACAGAGAACCCGGGCCGACATGGCTAGTCGTGAACCCAAAGCGGCACCAACCTATGGGGACAGGCATACATGAATCACATCGAGCATGTCGGTCAGCAGCGTGTGAATCCGGGCTGTAGCACTGGGCTAACAGGACTCTGGGAACCTGGGCTGTAGCAGGCTAGGCAGGACTCCGGATGTCACTGCGTGACATTTCCCCGAAGGGACAGACATAGGAATGAAGTGAAACACATGCCGACCAGTCAAGTGTCCTGAGCAGTAGCGTTGGGCTAGCAGGACTCCGGTGAACCGGGCTGTAGCGGACTACTATGGCTCATGGAAGAACTAGACTACATTTCCCCATAAGAGAGGCTGCCAAGGATAAACAACTAGATTGTCGGATCCCACACATACCAAGCATTTCAATCATACACACAATATGCTCGATATGTGTAAATACAACATGGCATCACAACATAACTCTACGACTCAAGTATTTATTAAGCTCCGAGGAGCGAGAAATTACAAACATGGGTCTCATGACCCAACAATCATAGCATACAAATCAAAGCACATGCAGAAGCTTAACATGTCTGAGTACAGACATCTACAAATGAAATAGGCTAAGAAGCCTGACTATCTACCAGATCCTGCTGAGGGCACAAGATCATAGCTGAGGTATCAAGCTAAACGTCGAAGTCCACGCAAAACTACTAGAGAGACTGAAGTCTCTCTGCAAAACATAAATTAAGCAAACGTGAGTACAAAAGTACTCATCAAGACTTACATCAGAACTAGCTACATATGCATCGGTATCAATAAAGGGGGTGGTGGAGTTTAACTGCAGCAAGCCAGCTTTGACTCAGTGGCTAACCTGAACTACGACTGGAAGTAACTCTTTTGAGGTGGCGCACACGAGTCCACATATTCACCAATCAATACACCACTATGGATCCGCTCCCGTCTACCTACGAGAACGCCATCCATAGCACTCACGCTTATCTTGCGCATTTTAGAGTATCCACTTTCACTTGTCTATGAACTGTTATAGGCAACCCAGAAGTCCTTTATCGTGGACACGGCTATTCGAATAGATCATTTATAACCCTGCAGGGGTGTACTTCGTCACACATGTTTCCACCACTTAGCGTCTGCACACGACATGTGCTCTACAGACTTCAAGCGAAAGCCGACGTGGGTGTAGACCACGACCTGACTAACCGCACAAGTCTCTAGTCTAGGTTTATCGCCTATTCGGGTTGCATCCGCAAGGAAATCCGGCCGGGCTATCCTCAACGGCCCCAAACAATGTGTACAGGGTCCTGAGACGCCAAACGGGCGCCCGGCATACCCGTCCACAGTGTATCTACCGCATCATAGCCCACCCCTAGGGTTAGCGCTACGCACGGCCGCCAACCACATAACCTACAAACACCAGAAACTAGCTGCAACTCCTGGACAGAGGACGAGAGGGGTCAATAAGTCGAGCGGGGTCATATTTCAGGGCCCAATGTGTGGTAGTAGCTGTTTCATGGATCACAAACACAGAACTCAGTTCCTGAGGACGGTTTCAGTGAGACAACCCACCATGTACTCCTACATGGCCTCTCACCGCTACCTTTACCAAATCGTGTTCACACACTTAGCTCACACACAATAGGACATGTTCACACACCTCCGATTCATCCCCGATGAACCAAACCTCACACGACTCTATGCAATAGCTGGCATGACAAACAAGCATGAATGAGTAGGCACATCAGGGCTCAAACAACTCCTACTCATGCTAGTGGGTTTCATCTATTTACTGTGGCAATGACAGGTCATGCAGAGGATAAGGGGGTTCAACTACCGCAACAAGTAACAGATAAACCGTTGTTGTCCTCATGCAGTAAAAGAGAGCAGGAGCGAGAGAGTGGGATTTTATCGGAATGAGCAAGGGGGTTTTTCTTGCCTGGCACTCCTGAAGAGAGTATAGTTCTTCATCGGTGACATCGACCTCATCGTCGGAACCACGTCTATCGAGAGGGGACAAATACCGACAAACAAAGAGGAACACAATCAATGCAATGCAACAATTATGATGCATGATAATGTCATGGCAATATGCTGTTGATTGAACTAATGCAACTAGCAATCATATTAAATGAAGTTGGTTTGAACCAAGGGTTCAAATTCAAACTCCATATGTGCTTATTTAAATGTCAATTATGCAAATTGCCCTGTACAGCAACCCTAGGTTGTTCAAACATGCATGCAAATGCCATAAACAGATTCCTTGAATTTTTCATATATAATTTATTTGATCTGGAGCTACGGTTGATTTACTATGAATTTTAGAAGATTTAACTATTTTCTAGAATTTTATGAATTATAATTAATCCAGAAAATGAGTTATGGTGTCAGCACTACGTCACTGTGACGTCAGCAGGTCAACTGACCCGGTCCAGGTCAAACCTGACCAGTGGGGTCGACACGTCAGTGACACAATTAACTACCAGGGTTAATCAAATCTAACTAATAAACTAACAGCCACTGGGCCCATTGTCAGAGTCAGTGGGGGGGTAATTAGTCCTAAACTAATCTAGTCAGGGGCGGGGCCCACGTGTGTTGACCCTAGGGAGGTCAAACCCCGGGTCAAACAGGTCAAACCTGCCGGTGACTCGACGCCGGCGAGACTAGACACGGCGGCGAGGCTCGGAAAACTTCCTCCGACGACCAAATCAATGGCGGAGCCCATATACGAGTAGCTGGAGCTCGCGCACGTCGAGTGGTGCTCTCAGCTTCGCCGGAGATGACCCGGAACGATGGCGGCGACAATGGCAGCTCGGCTGGAGTTCGGCCGAGCTCGGGGGCACGGCTGCAGCGGGCAAAATCATGAACTAAAGCACGGGCAAGGCACTACGCGGTGCGGCGGGCATGTTTGGCACATTAGCGCAACCTAATGGTCGCCAGAGCAACGCCGACGACGAGATCTTGCAGCGGGGCGTCTCGGCTCTGGTGGAGGAGGCGGTTAGAGGGCGCAAACAAGGCAAAGAAGAGGGGGAGGCGGCGTAGAAGCTCACGGCGGATCCAGCAGAGGCGACGATGAGGCCTGGGAGAGGCTGGAGCTCACGAATCCCCAACGAGTCCGCCGGCGGTCGAAGGTTGAAGACGAGGTTGGGGACGATGCTGCAGAGCTTTCGGAGGGGTGTGGCTCAGTGGGGAGGGAGAGGGGGTCGAGGCGGAGCTCCTGAGCTCAGCGGCAGGGCGAGGGGTGGCCGGTGGCTGCAGGAACGGCGAGCGGCGGCGATGGGCTCCGTTCGGG
Source organism: Triticum urartu (assembly GCF_003073215.2). Taxonomy (NCBI): domain Eukaryota; kingdom Viridiplantae; phylum Streptophyta; class Magnoliopsida; order Poales; family Poaceae; genus Triticum; species Triticum urartu. The sequence goes on from NC_053023.1 coordinate 359,534,466, forward strand.
AAGAGAGCAAAGAAGGGGGAAAATGCTTGAGAGAGTGGGAGAGGGGTCGGGACTGCGTGGCATCGCGAGGGAGGCCCAGGGTGATGAGGGGGAAGCAGCAGGAAGCAGGAGGTGGCCGGGCGCGTGCCGGCGTGCCTCGGCCACGCGCGCTGTCTATTGGCGCGGGGAGGAAGATGACGGGGGAGGGCCAGGTGGGCTGGGCCGGCCAGTTGGGCCGCTAGGTGGCTGCAGAGGTGAGTTGGCCCAGGTAAGTTTCTGTTCTCTGTTTTCTAAATTGTTTCTGTTTTCTATTTTTCTGCAATTGTTTTGACTTAATTAAAATGCTAAGACATTTCCAAAAATCATGAAACTAATCATGGCTACTATTTATAATATATCCAATAGTAAACATTTTAGTTTATGATTATTTGAGCATTTAAAATATTTTATAGCATTTAAATGCCCAAATGCAAATATAATATGATTTAATTCAGAGCCCAAATATGTCATGGAAAAATGTGCAACACCTCTAGTTATTGCTTCCAGCATTTTCCAGAAATGATGAACATTTTTGAAAATCATTTGGATTCACTGAGAATATTTTTAGTTGAACCTAGTGAATTTCATTTGGTGCTAGGGTTTCAACAATCCCCATTTCAATTTTCTTTGGAATTAAAACATGATGGCATGAAGATCAAGCAAAGTCAAGCAAGGGCTGAACTGGGGCTGTGACATCGGCCTCCCGTACAACGCCATCCTCGGGTACCCAACTCTGGCCCAGTTCGTGGCGGCGACTCATCCAGCCTACAACCTCATGAAAATGCCAGGAAGAAAGGGTGTCCTCACCATCAAGGGGGACACCAAGGAGGTCGTGACGGCGCTCAAACTTGCCTTCAGGACCGCTACGGCGGCGCAGCCCGTCAGCATCGGTGCCCCCGAGGCCAAGGAGGCCGCACCAACCAAGAGGAAGCAGATGTTCACCCAAGACAAGGCAGAGACAAAGCAGGTGCCGGTCGACGAGGACAGCTCCTCAGGAGCCACTTTCACCATAGGTGTCGGCCTCAACCCTAGCCAAGAGGAAGCATTGGTGAACTTCTTGCGTGCGAACAAGAACATATTCGCATCAGAGCCCAATCGGCTGGTGGGGGTCCCGTGAGAGGTGATTCAGCACCACTTAAGGGTGTGCTCCAATGTGCGCCCTATGAAGCAGCGAGCAAGGAGGTAGTCCACGGAGAAGCAGGCCTTCATCGTCTAAGAGACCCGCAAGTTGGAGGCGGCGGGTGCCGTTCGTGAGGATAGGTACCCCGAATGACTGGCGGACCCAGTCGTGGTGCCGAAGAAAGGCGGGTAGGAGGGAATGTGCGTCGACTTCACCAACCTCAACAAGGCGTGCCCTCAAGATCCATTCCCTCTCCCGCGCATCGACCAGATCGTCGACTCCACCGCTGAGTGCAACCTACTATGCTTCATGGATGCGTTCTCAGGGTATCACCAAATCAAGATGGCAGTGGAAGATGTAGAGAAGACAGCCTTCCTGACCCCGTGTGGGGTGTACTGCTACACCTGTATGCCCTTCGGGCTGGGCAACATGGGTGCAACCTTTTAGCGGCTGATGCACATCGCTTTAGGGCGGCATCTTGGGAGGAACATGGAGGCCTACATCAACGACATTGTGGTGAAGCCTCGGGAGGCGAGAACCTTGATCTATGACCTGGAGGAGACCTTCGAAAGCCTGCGCCGGGTGAACTTGAAGCTTAACCCAGAAAAGTGTGTCTTCGGTGTCCCTTCCGGCAACCTGCTGGGATTCCTCGTGTCACACAGAGGGATCGAGGCAAACCCGGAGAATATCAAGGCCATTGAGGGTATGAGCCCACCGCAGACCCTCAAGGAAATGCAGAAGCTGGCTAGTCGGGTGACTGCATTGGGGCGCTTCGTCTCCAAGCTGGGAGAGCGTGCCTTACACTTTTTTCAAGCTAATGAAGAAGAAGGGCCCGTTCGAGTGGACTCCAGAGGGTGACCGAGCCTTCCAAGACCTCAAGAGATACCTGTCCAGCCCGCCGGTGTTGGTGGCGCCACGGCCTCTCAAGCTTCTAGTACTTTACCTTGCTGCCACCCCGTACTCCGCCAGCGCTGCACTAGTGGCGGTACGGGAGGAGTACCAGACCAAGAGTGCACCACGCCAAGCTACGTCGCCATCCAAGGTGACGCAAGATCAGGAAGGCATAGAAAAAGCCGTAGCGGCAGCAACAGAAGACCAATCTCGGCAGGATGACACATAGAGATCCCCGCAAGCAACCAGGCACCAGGGACCCCACCATCTCAGGGGGCACCCCACCTTGCACATGACGCAAGCCTCGCCAACACGCCTGTAACATCCCAAAATTCAAAATTTTGGAATGTTATAATGAATAGAGAGTTTTGATTGATTGTTTGATTGAGTGACTGAAAGTGAGTGCAATTCGAAACTTTTTGAAATTTAAATAAGAGGGAATAAAAGGACTTTCCCAATCTTTCATTTTTGCATTTGTGGTTTCCATGAACTCAAATTCTTTTCAAACACAAAACCCCGGAGAGAAGATGACATGACTTCTTCCATTATTTTAATGAAAAGGGGTGTTGAAAATATTTGAATTTCATTTGGAAAATATTTCCAACCCAGGAACTTTATGCAACTCAATGATTTTCACGAGCGAAGATAAAATGACTTCTTCAAAAAAAATATGAAATATGAGTTGGGAGTTTCAAAGAATGAAATTCAAAGTTCTTTTGAATTTATTTTCAATTTGGAGTTATTTGAGTTTTATTCAAATTATTTTTCTCCAAAAATAAAATATACGGAAAATAGGGTAACATGATTCCCTACATAAGAAAATTGGAGAGAAATAAATTTGAATTAATTTTGGTATTTTAAAATGATTTTTATTGGATTTTATTAGACCAGTAGCACTCTTTGTATTATTTGAATTTTTGAGGATTTTATTTGGCACTAGATAAATGTTCAGCTTGTTGGAAATGTTTTTCTGAAAATTTTGATATATTATATGCCTATATAATATTTTCATTTATTTTGTTTTTACTATTTTTGGTTTGTTTGGAGAAATGTTTGGAAAAAAACCGGGCGTCAACTGGGCCGACCAGCCGAGCCAGCCCAGGCCCAAGATCCTGTCGCCGCCTTCCTCCTCCCGTGCTTCACTCGGACTCGCCGGAGTTCGAGAGAGCCACGGCGCCGACCGCCCATTTCCCCAAGGAAGCCGTCGCCCCTGGCCTTTAAAAGGCGGACCCCGGCTCCCTCTCTCATCCTCGCACCTCGCGTCGACGCCGTCCGCGCATCCCGCCGCCGCCGCACTTTGCCCAGCCGCCGCAGCCACCGCTCGCCGCCGTCACTACCGCGCCGCACCACCGCGCAGCTCGCCTGCCGGCGCCGATGCTACCGCCCATCGCCGCATCCGCCGCAGACGCCGGAGCTCGCCGGACTCGCCGGATGCACGCCGCAGCCGCATCTCGTCGCCGAAGCCGCCGCCCCGATCCAAACAGCCGCCGTCGGTTTATTCGCCCCGAGCCGATAAAACCGATAAAACTGCCCTGGTTTTCTTTAGTTAGTTTAGTTTTATTTCTTTCAACGGTTTAGTTATTTTGGTTTAGTTATATCGTGAGCGTTCATTAGTTAGGGTTCTGTACTGAACGGTTTTCGTTCATTAGCGTTCGATAGCGAACGTTCGACCGGTAGAGTTTTTCTTTTTCTTTTTAATTTCGGCCAGGGAACTATCTGTGATGATTTTATTTACAGATTAGTCCCTCTGTTTCAAACGACCGCAACTTTTTACTCGTTTGTCCAAATCCAACAAAACCAACGCTCACGTCTTCGTTATGACCTCCTCTATCCAGTAATCCAACCCAAAAATGTTTTTGGAAGTTTAAAATTTTAATTAGACCAAATTTGAATTCAAACATCGTTTGATCATAACTTGAGTTTCGTAGCTACGTTTTAGTTGATTCTTTTTGCAAATCGAAGCTCTTGACCTAAACTTTATAATAAGGCCAAATTCACTTAATTTTGGTACAGTTAGAAATTGTTTTCTGTTGAAAGAGTTATTTTCTTGGTTTTGATGTTTTTCGAATTGTTTTCCTCGATCTTCGCGACCTTTTGAGTGATTGCTTATGTCTGGTTACTATTGCTTGCTTATGATAGATTGACTAGAGTGTGATGAGTAGACCTTTAAAGAGTGTTGAGTGCGAGTCATCTTCATCAACATTGTAGGCAAGTTCACACTTTTATCATATCCCTTTCATACCCAGTTTTTATGCATTAGTTTCACCCTCAAACATTGCATGAGTAGGATTGATAACATGTGGGTATTGGGAAGTAGTTGATGATGTAGGAACCTATTGCTCTGCATTCAAACCTTGAGAGTTACTATTACGTTATGCTTATACTGCTATGCTATGCGTAGACGTGGTTTGGATTTGAGAGTATTCATGACAGATGTGAGATTGTTAATTAATGGTTTACTTAAGGTGGCAACTTTAACACACATCTGGGTGGATTGAGGCACCTGGGTATACCAGCGATTGCCTATTTAGGCACCTGGGTATTCCAGCGATTGCCTATTTTTTTATGGACTGCCACCCAGGCTCAAAGGGATCATGAGATTATTCATACTAGAAACTTCCGTTTGCAGCCACAAGCTATTATGGGCTCTAGCATAGTTGATTAAGTCGTGTGAACTCTTATAGTGGTAGACTAGCAGATGTAGGGGTAGTAAGGTGGTACGGTCTACCCATCGTAAGGTGCAAACGCTTCTGAAAGACCATGTCTCGGTCATCCTTCTCTCAAACACCATGTAGTGCATGAAATCCAACGGAGGAGATTGAGTCTTGTGGGGAAAAGTGTGCAAACCTCTATAGAGTGTATAAACTAATCATGATTAGTCGTGTCCCCGATTATGGACGTCTTGAGTATCTAGGACTTGGATTATCATGTGAATCTCATCATGTTACTTTAATTAATATTGTTGCGTTTTTAATGATGTTACTTAATTGGGATTGAAGGGTGTCTACACTCTCAATGTTAACAACCACCATGATAGTTAAATTAAAATTTATTCCTTTGTAGTAGGGAAAAATTGGCTTTTCGCAAAAACCATATAACCATAGAGCTTTTCCACCAGCCAAATATGCATGTAGTGATAGCCATTGTTCATCATTCCTCTCTATGGTGTGAATTTGCCAGTATATTCAATGTACTGACCCTTTGTGGCTGCAACGTCTCATGTTGTAGGAATCTTACGACAAGTAATTGATACGTTAGGGTTAAGATTTCTACACTCAACTTTGCCGTTGGTGTTGATGGGAATCCACAACCTTGTTACATCCGCTATTTGAATTGAGGTAATAGTATTTACGTTACTTTTACATGTGATTTACCTCTGCTATAAATCCTCGAGTACTGTGTGTGTCAGCATAACGATCCAGGGATGACACTTAAGCACAGAGACTTGATCCATTCGGGTCGGGTCACTACAAGATGGTATCAGAGCACATGTTGACTGTAGGACGTGACCCTAGAAACTAGCAAGCCCATAGGAAAGATTTTTCTCTAAAACTTTACTTTTCAAAAAGATATTTTACCTCTCTTCTCTTCTGAGCTTATTCAAGTATCCCCTTTTAGTGAGACCATACCCCCCTTTTTCCTTTTTGACCACACGAAGATTCGACTAATGAGACCACTCCAAGAAGTACAAGATATCAGACAATCGAGACCATTCTGAATGAAGAGGATTTTACCATACATTATGATAATGGAAACTACAACTGTTGAAGACTCTAAAGACTAGGAGAATTGGAGGCTCCGAAGAATTTCCAGATTTGTGTGACCTGGGAAGGCTACCCTTATGGAACTTGGCAGACTATGGAAGTTGTCAATACCCGAGATCAAGGTGTATGAGAGAAAGATCAGAACATGGAGCATTAGAATTCAAAGTTTTGTCAAGAAAACCCTAAGGCAAGAGATATCAATTATGGAAGATAGCTCATGGCAATGACAAGGGCAGAAACACGGCTATCCCTGATGATACCGCCCGTTGATGCTATTGTCACCGTGCTGAGTTAACGATGCATTTCTTCAGAATGGATTGGATGGAAGAAGGCTGATGGAGCACCTATCAGCAAAATATGAAGTTTTAACCTAGGCCGGTGTATCACCAGGATCTCGAGTAATACATCAAGAAGTTTAAGATGGACTTGTAGGAAGTCATATTTGACAAGGAATCATTTCGTGAAGAACTCAGGACCCCAGAAACTAAAAGTAGCCAAGCTAGAGGAGCTACAACCTCGAGATAGCGGAGATTTGTCAGGAACTGAAGGACAGTAGGACCATGGTTCATGCCAGGGATGTGAAACCCAAAAGTTTGGAATGCAACTCCAGAATATTAAAGGACGTCACAAGAGACTTCACATCAATGGAGATGATCTGGCACAAGAACTTGAGAAGGACAAGCATGATGGAAAGAAGCCATCGGAGACATAAACAAGACTTGAAGAGTTTGGCGATTTCGAAGATTTATTGACCCTTAGAAGACCAAACCCCTGATATACCTATGTTAGATGCGACGATTGTGAGCTGTCAATTTTTTGATGTTTTCCGACTGCCACAATAAAATCTGTCTTTTAAAATTGTTGTTTGCATTGTGTGTATCCCTCTCTATCTCTCTTATCTCACCCCAAACCCTTGGACCCAATAGAGGATGAATGGAGATGAGCTTGTACTTTCTGGACCGATGAGTCAGTTGGAGACAGACCGATGGATTCAGAACATGGAGGATCACAGGGAGAATAACCCTATAGTTGGACATGATATGACCCAGCATGTTCTTGAGTGTTTTGAAAGAGGTGCTGCTACTTGGTGGAGGATGTACCAAACCATGAATGGATGCAAGGAGTAATCACTTGGAGAGAATTAAAGTTGACTCTTCAAGGATCTCACCTTGTGTCCCACAAGTTGAAGCCTTATGGAAAGGATATGAGGAAACCTTGTGCATGCAAGATTTGTGGAGAAATAGGACACACCCATAAAGAACACAAGGAGGAATGCCCTAATTGTGACGGACGTCAGCCAGTTGAAGAATGCCCAACTAGGCAGATTACTTGTTTCTTGTGTGAAGAAACTACCCACTATCCTGCTCAGTGCCACATTTACCCCATGGTACAACGAACCATCCAGCAAAAGAAAGAAGTAATGAAAGGAGCCCTCATGGAAATTTTAGAAGAAACTTTGATGAAGGAAGAGGTGGAGGACACACCTAAAGAAGACCCGGGTAAACCCTGCACTAAGTCTTGCTATTCATGTGGAGAAGAAGGACACATCTCCCAAAATTGTTTGAATGGGGATCTAGTAGAATTCTCGACCAAGGAAGTAGAATATGACCTGCAGGAAATAGAAGCCCTGATTGGAATGGAAAAGTCCAGGAAGAGAAACCGATTGGAGCCCAGGAGGGACCTGAATCATATCACCTGTTACAGGTGCAAGGAGTCAGGGCACTACCTCAAAAATTGCCCAAAAAGGAAACCTCGATACTTGTCAGAAGTATTATGTTTTAGTTGTAATGGAGCAGGGCACTTTGCCAGAGAATGCCCCAAGGAGAAGGAAACTTGTGCTAGATAGTTGAGTTTGCAACAAAAAGAAATGGAGTAATAGAAGTGAGAACATTTTATTTTATATTGAGGTGTTGAGTTGAGACATGTAATGGAAAAGCGAGAGATTGTAATCATTTGAGAATGAATAAAGTTAGCATCGTTGGTACTGATATGGATTTTATGAGTTGTTACTCTATGAAGAAGAATTTTAGCCATTTTGAGGATATGAGAAATATGGTCTATGGAAGATTTGATAATTTTAAGGGTGGTAGTATCCTGTAAGAACCGTTGACCCCTGGAAAAGATAAGGATATTCCACTGAGTGGATTTCGGACAAAATGAATATGAGTTTTGTCTCGATATGTGTGATACCCCAGGAGTATGTGGGATGAAGTTGGAGACCGTCAGTTGTTTGGACCAAATGTGATCAAGGAGTCAGAAGAGAATGTTAAGTTGATTCGAGATAGACTAAAGATAGCTTAGTCCAGGCAGAAGAGTTATGCGGACTCAAAAACGCAAGGAGGTAGTCTATGAAATTGGAGACAGAGCATGTCTTCGTATGTCCCCTCTACGAGGAGTTAAATGATTGGAGTTAAGGATAAGTTAGCCCCGAGATTTGTAGGACCATACCGAGTTTTGGAGCTTATGGAAGAAGTGGCCAACAAGTTGGAGTCACCTGAAGGACTGGCAGGAGCTCATGATGTGTTTCATGTTACACAGTTGAAGAAGTGCCATGCAGAGATGGCTAATATTCCCCTATAAGGATGCTTGACCCTGGAAAGGATAATGATGTTCCACGAAGTGGAATATGGACTTCATAAGTATAAGTTTTTAGCTCGGTATGTGGGATATCCCACGAGGATGAAGAGATAAATTACTATTGGATATAAAGGAGGTATGATGTCAGAAATATGGATCAATGGAAACTCCATGATGAGTCTGAGTAATCATATCCTAGTTTGGTGCCAATAGAAGGAAGGAAGACAGTACAATTGGAAGGATTTAAGAATGCCAGGAAGCTGGGTGTTTGGAAAATAATCAGTTGCCCCTAGGATGAGCTCAAGGATTACAAGTAATGAGATGGGCCATAACCCACAGGCCCCAGGACATGCCAAGGAGCAAACACACTCTTGTTGAAGGAAAAAACCCTGGAAGAAGTTACGTTTATCAACCGACGATTTTATAGGAGTTTACGCAAAACCTGAGAGTTGTGAAGAAACGATAGATGTTTGTTTGGCTTGCAGAATCAATGGATTCATCCGAACTTGGTTCGTCGACAAGATAAATTCTGCAATGCTTGTGAGGATGATCGAGTATTAGAATGCGAGATTCACTAAACCATATACAAAGTAATGATTTGGGTGCGGGATGGATTGATCACCATACCAACTTACTCTTATTATTCGCCTTGCTATATTGGATGATAAATATGAGTGACTTACCTATAGTAGAGAGACGACGATATTAAGCCTTGTTTAAACCTTAGAATGGTATAATCATTTTCCCTTGTACAAGGCAGCTGTTGCCAATCGTAGGACATACGGAGAGAAAGAAGCCTAGACCCATTCCCTGCAGGAGAAACCATAAATTGTTGACCACCACGAGATATCGATAGTTGTTTAGTATTGGCGCCAGACCCGTCAGCTAAGAAGACCCAGTCTTGGAATAACCTTACCAGGATGAAAGTACAGAAGAGTTGAGGAAAAGGTTATGCCGCTGCCCAAAGAGCCAGAGAAGGAATTTTCCTGAAAAATCTAAGAAGAACGACACTATCAAGGATAAGGATGGGTGGTAGCACCCCAGACCCCTGTGATGATCAATGGATTTTGAGGAGACCCCAAACCTAACCTATTTCTTTCTAGCCTCTCCAAATCTCGAGGACGAGATTCATTTTAAGGGTGGTAGGTTTGTAACATCCCAAAATTCTAAATTTTGGAATTTTATAATGAATAGATAGATTTGATTGATTGTTTGATTGAGTGACTGAAAGTGAGTGCAATTCGAAACTTTTTCAAAGTTAAACAAGAGGGAATAAAAGGACCTTCCCAAACTTTCATTTTTGCATTTGTGGTCACCATGAATTCAAAATCTTTTCAAACACAAAACCCTCGAGAGAAGATGACATGACTTCTTCCATTTTTTTAATGAAAAGGGGTGTTGAAAATATTTGAATTTCATTTGGAAAATATTTCCAACCCAGGAACTTTATGCAACTCAATGATTTTCACGAGCGAAGATAAAATGACTTCTTCAAAAAAAATTATGAAATATGAGTTGGGAGTTTCAAAGAATTAAATTCAAAGTTCTTTTGAATTTATTTTCAATTTGGAGTTATTTGAGTTTTATTCAAATTATTTTTCTCCAAAAATAAAATATACGGAAACTAGGGTAACATGATTCCCTACATAAGAAAATTGGAGAGAAATAAATTTGAATTAATTTTGGTATTTTTAAAATGATTTCTATTGGATTTTATTAGACCAGTAGCACTCTTTAAATTATTTGAATTTTTGAGGATTTTATTTGGCACTAGATAAATGTTCAGATTGTTGGAAATGTTTTTCTGAAAATTTTGATATATTATATGCCTAAATAATATTTTCATTTATTTTGTTTTTACTATTTTTGGTTTGTTTGGAAAAATGTTTTGAAAAAAAAACAACCGCGCGTCAACTGGGCCGACCTGCCGAGCCAGCCCAGGCCCAAGATCCCGCCGCCGCCTTCCTCGTCCCGTGCTTCACCCGGACTCGTCGGAGTCCGAGCGAGCCACGCCGCCGGCCGCCCCTTTCCCCAAGGAAGCCGTCGCCCTGGCCTTTAAAAGGCGAACCCCGGCTCCCTCTCTCCTCCTCGCACCTCGCGTCGCCGCCGCCCGCGCATCCCGCCGCCGCCGCCGCACTTTGCCCGACCACCGCAGCCACCGCTCGCCGCCGTCACTACCGCGCCGCACCACCGCGCAGCTCGCCCGCCGGAGCCGCTGCTGCCGCCCATCGCCGCATCCGCCGTGGACACCGGAGCTCTCCAGACTCGCCGGATGCACGCCACAGCCGCATCTCGTCGCCGGAGCCGCCGCCCCGATCCAAACCGCAGCCGTCGGTTTATTCGCCCCGAGCCGGTAAAACCGATAAAACCGCCCTGGTTTTGTTTAGTTAGTTTGGTTTTATTTCTTTCAACGGTTTAGTTATTTAGGTTTAGTTATATCACGAGCGTTCATTAGTTAGGTTCGGTAGTGAACGGTTTTCGTTCATTAGCATTCTTTAGGTTTTTCTTTTTGTTTTTCATTTTGGCCAGGGACCTATCTGTGATGATTTTATTTATAGATTAGTCCCTATTTCAAACGACCGCAACTTTTTACTCGTTTGTCCAAATCCAACGAAACCAATGCTCACGTCTTCGTTATGATCTCCTCTATCCAGTAATCCAACCCAAACATGTTTTTGAATGTTTAAAATTTTAATTAGACCAGATTTGAATTCAAACTTCGTTTGATCATAACTTGAGCTTTGTAGCTCCGTTTTAGTTGATTCTTTTTGCAAATCGAAGCTCTTGACCTAAACTTTCTGATAAGGCCAAATTCACTTAATTTTGGTACTGTTAGAAATTGTTTTCTGTTGCAAGAGTTATTTTCTTGGTTTTGACGTTTTTCGAATTGTTTTCCTCGATCTTCCCGACCTTTTGAGTGATTGCTTATGTGTGGTTACTATTGCTTGCTTACGATAGATTGACCGGAGTGTGACGAGTAGAACTATCAAGAGTGTTGAGTGCGAGTCATCTTCATCAAAATTGCAGGCAAGTTCACACTTTGATCATATCCCTTTCATACCCAGTTTTTATGCATCAGTTTCACCCTCAAACATTGCATGAGTAGGATTGATAACGTGTGGGTATTGGGAAGTAGTTGATGAGGTAGGAACCTATTGCCCTGCATTCAAACCTTGGGAGTTACTATTACGTTATGCTTATACTGCTATGCTATGCACAGACGTGGTTTGGGTTTGAGAGTATTCATGACAGATGTGAGATTGTTAATTAATGGTTTACTTAAGGTGGAAACTTTAACACACATCTGGGTGGATTGAGGCACCTGGGTATTCCAGCGATTGCCTGTTTAGGCACTTGGGTATTCCAGCGATTGCCTGTTTAGGCACCTGGGTATTCCAGCGATGGCCTATTTTTTTATGGACTGCCACCCAGGCTCAAAGGGATCATGAGATTATTCATACTAGAAACTTCTGTTTGCAGCCACAAGCTATTATGGGCTCTAGCATAGTTGATTAAGTCGTGTGAACTCTTATAGTGGTAGACTAGCAGATGTAGGGGTAGTAGGTGGTACGGTCTACCCATCGTAAGGTGCAAACGCTTCTGAAAGACCATGTCTCGGTCATCCGTCTCTCAAACACCATGTAGTGCAAGAAATCCAACGGAGGAGATTGAGTCTTGTGGGGAAAAGTGTGCAAACCTCTATAGAGTGTATAAACTAATCATGATTAGCCGTGTCCCCGATTATGGACGTCTTGAGTATCTAGGACTTGGATTATCATGTGAATCTCATCATGTTACTTTAATTAATATTGTTGCGTTTTTAATGATGTTACTTAATTGGGATTGAGAGGGTGTCTACACTCTCAATGTTTAACAACCACCATGATAGTTAAATAAAATTTATTCCTTTGCAGTAGGGAAAAATTGGCTTTTCGCAAAAACCATATAACCATAGAGCTTTTCCACCAGCCAAATATGCATGTAGTGATAGCCATTGTTCATCATTCCTCTCTATGGTGTGAATTTGTAGTACATTCAATGTACTGACCCTTTGTGGCTGCAACGTCTCATGTTGCAGGAATCTTACGACGAGTAAGTGATACGTTAGGGTTACGATTTCTACACTCAACTTTGTCGTTGGTGTTGATGGGAATCCATAACCTTGTTACTTCCTCTATTTGGATTGAGGTAATAGTATTTACGTTACTTTTACATGTGATTTACCTCTGTTATAAATCCTCGAGTACTGTGTGTGTGTGAGCATACCGATCCAGGGATGACACTTAAGCATAGAGACTTGATCCATTCGGGTCGGGTCGCTACAACGCCGGTCCTCGTCGAGCAACTAGTGTACTTCGTTAGCACGGTGTTGCAGGATGCGAGGGCAAGCTATCCCATGCCTCAGAAACTCCTGCTCGCTCTCTTGGTGGCCTCACGCAAGTTGCAGCACTACTTCCAGGGCCACCCCATCAAAGTCGTTTTGGCCTACCCATTGGAAAGGGTGCTCAGGAGCCCCAACTCTGCTGGAAGGGTCGCCGAGTGGAACATCGAGTTGCAGGCATTCCAGTTGGAGTTCAGCACCACCAGGGTCATCAAGGGAGCCGCACTCGCTGACTTCGTGGCGGAGTGGACGGATGCCCCGGCGCTGGAAGCAGGCGAGGACCGGTCCACCTCGCCGGGAAGTGAGGCGCCAGATGGATGGGACATGTATTTCGATGGAGCCTTCGCGCACCAGGGCGTGGGGGCTGGAGCAGTACTCATCTTACCCGCGCAGGACAAGCTCTACTATGATGTGCAGCTCTGCTTTCAGCAGGGCGAGAAGGTCTCCAACAACATCGGAGAATATGAAGGCCTCATAGCTGGCCTGAAGGCCGCGGCAGCTCTGGGGGTGAAGCGCCTCACCATTAGGGGTGACTCACAGCTCCTCGTCAACTTCTCCAACAAGGTGTACGAGCCAAAGGACGAGCATATGGAGGCGTACCTCGCGGAAGTACGTAAGATGGAAAAGTAGTTCCTAGGCCTGGCGGTGCAGCATGTGCCTCGTGGCACCAACAAGGAAGCTGACGACATGGCCAGGAGGGCATCCAAGCGGCAGCCCCAAGAGCTTGGCGTCTTCCAGGAGCGGCTCTTCAAGCCGTCAGCAATGCCATCACTTTCAAGCACGACACGGCCTCGGGAGGAGCTCCCACAACCGCCTGCCACGGGAGCCCCAGCTTGTGGCCCAACCTCAGGGGCTCGCTTGCTCTTGGCGCTCGAGCCCCAAGAGGGGTGTTGGACCAAGGAATTCAAGGAATACCTGGTGCGAGGGGCGCTACCGGAGAAGGAAGAGGACGCAGAGCGTGTGGCCCAGCAAGCCACGACATACTGCATCCAGGACGGTGAGTTGTACAGGAAGCGATCGAATGATGTTTCCCTGCATTGCATTTCTAGGGACCAGGGGAAGGAGTTGCCGAATGACATACACGGCGGAGGCTGCAGACACCACTCGTCGTCACGGACTCTCGTCGGCAAGGTGTTCCGTAGTGGATTCTACTGGCCCACGGCGCTCAACGACGCGACTGAGTTAGTGAAGTCATGTGAAGCTTTCCAGTTCCATGCCAAGCAGATCCATCAGCTAGCTCAGGGCCTCCAGACTATACTGCTCACATGGCCGTTCGCGGTCTGGGGGCTGGATATCTTGGGCCCATTCCCTCGAGCGCCAGGAGGCTACCGCTACCTCTATGTCACGATCGACAAGTTCACCAAGTGGGCGGAAGTGGAAGCCGTCCGCACCATCCCAACTGGTTCTACGGTTAAGTTCATCAAGGGCCTCGTGAGCCGTTTCAGGGTCCCCAACCACATCATCACCGACAATGGCTCGCAGTTCACCAGTAACCTCTTCAAAACATACTGTGCTAACCTTGGAAGGTAGATCTGCTACGCTTCGGTGGCGCATCCCAGGAGCAATGGCCAGGCTGAACGCGCCAACATGGAGGTCCTGATAGGCCTCAAGACTAGGACCTTCAAGAACAAGCTCGAAGCCTGCGGTAGGGGCTGGCACGACGAGCTCCAGTCTGTGCTGTGGTCCATCCGCACCACCGCCACTAAGCCGACGGGCGAGACCCCGTTCTTCCTTGTCTACGGAGCCGAAGCGGTCCTCCGTCATGAGGTGAAGCATCGCTCCGCACGGGTCCTGGCGTTTGTTGAAATGCGGTAGGACGCCACGCGGGGGACGGACCTCATGTTGGGGGAGGAACGACGCTGCGAAGCTGTGCTGAGGGCGGCAAGGTACCAGCAGGCACTGCGGTAGTACCACTGCCGCAGCGTCTGCTCCAGGACGCTCGAGGTAGGAGACCTCGTCCTGAGGCGGGTCCTCTCCAGGGAAGGGTTGCACAGGCTCTCACCCATGTGGGAGGGCCCGTTCAGGGTCGCCCATATCTCCAGGCCTGGCGCCGCGCGCCTGGAGACGCTGGACGGGGTACCCGTATAGAATGCCTAGAACATCCAGCACCTCCGAAAGTTCTACCCATGAAGCAAGGTCGAGTGTGTGTGAAGGAAGGCCCAGTGCTTGTGAAGCAAGGCCCGGTGCCTGTGAAGAATTGCCGCCCGTGATACTCTCGCGTAATATTGAGTGAGGATGTACACGCCCTGGAGTCTCTAGAGAGCCGCCCTCGGGCCTCGGGGGCTCCCTCCCATGCCTAGTGGCAGCACATAGCTCCGTGCTGGTGAGAAGACGTCGAAGACTAGACTAGGTGCCTGATACGTCTCCAATGTATCTATAATTTTTATTGTTCCATGCTATATTATATTCTGTTTTGGACATTATTGGGATTTATTATACACTTTTATATTATTTTGGGACTAACCTATTAACCGGAGGCCCAACCCAGAATTGATTTTTTTGCCTATTTTAGGGTTTCGCAGAAAAAGAATATCAAACAGAGTCCAAACAGAATGAAACCTTCGGGAACGTGATTTTTGGAACGAACATGATCCAAAGGACTTGGACCCTACGTCAAGAAATCAACGAGGAAGGCACGAGGTAGGGGGACGCGCCAACCCCCCCCCCCCAGGCACACCCTCCAACCTCGTGGGCCCCCTATTGCTCCACCGACATACTCCTTCCTCCTATATATACCTACGTACCCCCAAAACTACCAGATACGCAGCCAAAACCCTAATTCCACCGCCGTAACTTTCTGTATCCACCAGATCCCATCTTGGGGCCTTTTCTAGAGCTCCGTCGGAGGGGGCATCGATCATAGGGGGCTTCTACATCAACACCATAGCCTCTCCGATGAAGTGTGAGTAGTTTACTTCATACCTACGGGTCCATAGTTATTACCTAGATGGCTTCTTCTCTCCTTTTGGATCTCAAGAGAAAGTTCTCCCCCTCTATTGTGGAGATCTATTCGATGTAATCTTGTTTTGCGGTGTGTTTGTTGAGACCGATGAATTGTGGGTTTATGATCAAGTTTATCTATGAACAATATTTGAATCTTCTTTGAATTCTTTTATGTATGATTGGTTATCTTTGCAAGTCTCTTAGAATTATCAGTTTGGTTTGGCCTACTAGATTGATCTTTCTTTCAATAGGAGAAGTGCTTAGCTTTGGGTTCAATCTTGCGGTGTCCTTTCCCAGTGACAGTAGGGGCGGGAAGGCACGTATTGTATTGTCGCCATCGAGGATATCAAGATGGGGTTTATATCATATTACATGAGTTTATCCCTCTACATCATGTCATCTTGCTTAAGGCATTACTCTGTTCTCTTGAACTTAATACTCTAGATACATGCTGGATAGCGGTCGATGTGTGGAGTAATAGTAGTAGATGCAGGCAGGAGTCGGTCTACTTGTTTCGAACGTGATGCCTATATACATGATCATACCTAGATATTCTCATAACTATGCTCAATTCTGTCAATTGCTCAACAGTAATTTGTTCACGCACCGTAAATACTTATGCTCTTGAGAGAAGCCACTAGTGAAACCTATGCCCCATGGGTCTATCTTCCATCATATTAATCTTCCAATACTTAGTTATTTCCTTTGCTATTTATTTTACTTGCATCTTTTATTTCTCTTTATCATAAAAATACCAAAAAAATTATCCTATCATATCTATCAGATCTCACTCTTGTAAGTGACCGTGTAGGGATTGAGAACCCCTTATCGCGTTGGTTGCGATGATTTATTTATTTGTGTAGGTGCGAGGGACTCGTGCGCGGCCTCCTAGTGGATTGATACCTTGGTTCTCAAAAACTGAGGGAAATACTTACGCTACTTTGCTGCATCACCCTTTCCTCTTCAAGGGAAAACCAACGCAGTGCTCAAGAGGTAGCAAGAAGGATTTCTGGCGCCGTTGCCGGGGAGGTTCGTGCAAGACAAGTCAAGATTTGACTCCCGACAACGACTCACTTGTGGCGTCGTTGCAAGTCAAGACATACCAAGTACCCATCACAAACCCTTATGTCCCACATTACATTATTTGCCATTTGCCTCTCATTTTCCTCTCCCCCACTTCACCCTTGCCGTTTTATTCGCCCTCTCTCTCCATCCTCCCTCTCTTTCTCTATTTGCCTCTTTTTTCCCGTCTCTTGTTTGCTTGTGTGTTGGATTGCTTGCTTGTCACGATGGCTCAAGATAATACTAAATTATGTGACTTCACCAATACCAACAACAATGATTTCCTTAGCACTCCGATTGCTCCTCTTATCGATACTGAATCTTGTGAAATCAATGCTGCTTTGTTGAATCTTGTCATGAAAGATCAATTTGTCGGCCTTCCTAGTGAAGATGCCGCTACCCATCTGAATAGCTTCGTTGATTTTTGTGATATGCAAAAGAAGAAAGATGTGGATAATTATATTGTTAAATTGAAGCCATTTCCTTTTTCGCTTAGAGATCCTGCTAAAGCTTGGTTTTCCTCTTTGCCTAAAAATAGTGTTGATTCATGGAATAAGTCCAAAGATGCTTTTATCTCTAAGTACTTTCCTCCCGCTAAGATCATCTCTCTTAGAAATGATATTATGAATTTTAAGCAACTTGATCATGAACATCTTGCACAATCTTGGGAGAGGATGAAATTAATGATACGTAATTGCCCTACACATGGTTTGAATATGTGGATGATTATACAAAAAAATTATGCCGGATTGAATTTTGCTTCTCGAAATCTGTTACATTTGGCCGCGGGAGGCACTTTTATGGAAATCACTTTAGGTGAAGCTACAAAACTCCTAGATAATATTATGTTTAATTATTCTCACTAGCACACTGAAAGATCTACTAATAAGAAAGTGTATGTGATAGAATAAATTAATGTTTTAGTGGAAAGATGGATGAACTTATGAAATTATTTGCTAATAAAAGTGTTTCTTCTGATCCTAATGATATGCCTTTGTCTACTTTCATTGAGAATAATAATGAATCTATGGATGTGAATTTTCTTGGTAGTAATAATTTTGGTAACAACGCGTATAGAGGAAACTTTAATCCTAGGTCGTATCCTAGTAATTCCTGTAATAATTATGGTAATTCCTACAACAATTCTTATGGAAATTATAATAAGATACCCTATGATTTTGAATCTAATATTAAATAATTTATTACTTCGCAAAATAATTTCAATGCTTTGATTGAAGTAAAATTGCTTAAGATTGATGAGTTGGCTAGGAACATTGATAGAATTTCTCTTGATGTTGATTCTTTGAAACTTAGATCTATTCCACCTAAGCATGATATCAATGTGTCTCTCAAAGCCATGAGAATTTCCATTGATGAGTACAAAGAAAGAACCGCTAGGATACGTGCTAAGAAAGATTGCTTTATAAAAGCGTGTTCTTCTAGTTTCCATGATAATAAAGATGAAGATCTAAAAGTTATCGATGTGTCCCCTATTAAATCTTTTTTTGCAATATGAATCTTCATAATGATGGGACTGAATATGATCCACATTTACCTAAACGGCGTTCCAAAAATTCGGAGCCTTTAGATCTTGGTGCTAAAATTGTTAAAAGTGGGATTGAAGATGTCAAAACTTTAAATATTAATGAACCCACTATTTTGGATTTCAAGGAATTTAATTATGATAATAACTCTTTGATAGATTGTATTTCCTTGTTTCAATCTGTGCTAAATTCTCCTTATGTTTATAGTCAAACTAAAGCTTTTACTAAACATATCGTTGATGCTTTGATGCAATCTTATGAAGAAAAACTTGAGTTGGAAGTTTCTGTCCCTAGAAAACTTTATGATGAGTGGGAACCTACCATTAAAATTAAAATTAAAGATCATGAATGCTATGCTTTGTGTGATTTGGGTGCTAGTGTTTCCATGATTCCAAAGACTTTGTGTGATTTGCTAGGTTTCCGTGATTTTGATGATTGCTTTTTAAACTTGCAGCTTGCGGATTCCACTATTAAGAAACCTATGGGAAGAATTAATGCTGTTATTATTGTTGCAAATAGGAATTATGTGCCCGTAGATTTTATTTCTCTTGACATAGATTGCAATCCTTCATGTCCTATTGTTCTTGGTAGACCTTTCCTTAGAACGATTGGTGCAATAATTGATATGAAGGAAGGGAATATTAGATTCCAATTTCCATTAAGGAAAGGCGTGGAACACTTCCCTAGAAAGAAACTTAAATTACCTTATGAATCTATTATGAGAGCCACTTATGGATTGCCTACCAAAGATGGCAATACCTAGATCTATCCTTGCTATTATGCCTAGCTAGGGGCGTTAAACGATAGCGCTTGTTGAGAGGCAACCCAATTTTATTTTTATTCCTTGCTTTTTTCTCCTGCTTAGAAATAAATAATTTATCTAGCCTCGTTTTTGGTTGTGTTTCTTGTGTTTAATTAGTGTTTGTGCCAAATAGAACCGTTGGGATGACTTGGGGAAAGTCTTTTTAATCTTGCTGTAAAAAACAGAAACTTTAGCGCTCACGAGAATTGCTGCCATTTTTATTCGGAAAGTGATATTTAGTTAATTCTTTTTGCATATTATTAATAGATAAATTCCACACGTCCATAAATTTATTTTGTAATTTTTGGGGTTCCAGATCTTGCGTTAGTTACAGATTACTACAGACTGTTCTGTTTTTGACAGATTCTATTTGTCATGTGTTGTTTGCTTATTTTAATGAATCTATGGATAGTAAAATAGATTATAAACCATAGAGAAGTTGGAATACAGTAGGTTTAACACCAATATAAATAAATAATGAGTTAATCACAGTACCTTGAAGTGGTGTTTTGTTTTCTTTCACTAACCGAGCTCACGAGATTTTCTACTTTATGTTTTGTGTGGTGAAGTTTTCAAGTTTTGGGTAAAAGATTTGATGGATTATGGAACAAGGAGTGGAAAGAGCCTAAGCTTGGGGATTCCCATGGAACCCCAAGATAATCTAAGGACACCTAAAAGCCAAAGCTTGGGGATGCCCCGGAAGGCATCCCCTCTTGCGTCTACTTCCATCGGTAACTTTACTTGGAGCTATATTTTTTTTACCACATGATATGTGTTTTGCTTGAAGCGTCTGGTATTATTTGACTCTTTATTTGTTAGTTTTCCACAATCATCCTCGCTGTACACACCTTTTGAGAGAGACACACATGATTCGGAAATTGTTACAATACTCTATGTGCTTCACTTATATCTTTTGAGTTATATAGTTTTTGCTCTAGTGCTTCACTTATATCTTTTAGAGCACGTCGGTGGATTTGTTTTATAGAAACTATTGTTCTCTCATGCTTCACTTAGATTATTTTGAGATTCCTACAAAACAGCAAGGTAATTTGCTTTAATTATGTTAGGCATTCAAGATTAATATTTTTTTCTTATGAGTGTGTTGAATACTATGAGAAGTTTGATACTTGAAAATTGTTTTGAGATATGAAGATGGTGATATTAGAGTCATGCTAGTCGAGTAGTTGTGAATTTGAGAAATACTTGTGTTAAAGTTTGTGATTCTCGTAGCATGCACGTATGGTGAACCGTTATGTGATGAAGCCGGAGCATGATTTATTTATTGATTGTCTTCTTTATGAGTGGCGGTCGGGGACGAGCGGTGGTCTTTTCCTACCAATATATCCCCCTAGGAGCATGCGCGTAATACTTTGCTTTGATAACTTGTAGATTTTTGCAATAAGTATATTAGTTCTTTATGACTAAGGTTGAGTCCATGGATCATACGCACTTTTCTTCCTTCCACCATTGCTGGCCTCTCTAATACCGCACACCTTTCCCCGGTATCATACACCCACCATACCTACCTATCATGGCATTTCCATAGCCATTCCGAGATATATTGCCATGCAACATTCCACCAGTCCGTTTACTGTGACACGCTCTATCATTGTCATATTGCTTTGCATGATCATGTAGTTGACATTGTATTTGTGGCAAAGCCACCGTTCATAATTCTTTCATACATGTCACTCTTGATTCATTGCATATCTCAGTACACCGCCGGAGGCATTCACATAGAGTCATATTTTGTTCTAAGTATTGAGTTGTAATTGTTGAGTTGTAAGTAAATAAAAGTGTGATGATCATCCTTTTTTGAGCATTGTCCCGAGTGAGGAAAGGATGATGGAGACTACGATTCCCCCACAAGTCGGGATGAGACTCCGGACGAAAAAAAAGGCCAAAGAAGCCCCCCCCCAAAAAAAGAGGCCATAAAAAAGGAAAAGTCCCAAATAAAAAAGAGAGAAAAAGAGAGAAGGGAAAATGCTACTATCCTTTTACAACACATGTGCTTCAAAGTAGCACCATGATCTTCATGATAGATAGTCTCCTATGTTATCACTTTCATATACTAGTGGGAATTTTTCATTATAGAACTTGGCTTGTATATTCCAATGATGGGCTTCCTCAAAATGCCCTAGGTCTTCGTGAGCAAGCAAGTTGGATGCACACCCACTTAGTTCCTTTTGTTGAGCTTTCATATACTTATAGCTCTAGTGCATCCGTTGCATGGCAATCCCTACTCACTCACATTGATATCTATTAATGGGCATCTCCATAGACCATTGATACGCCTAGTTGATGTGAGACTATCTTTCCCCTTTTTTGTCTCCTCCACAACCACCACCCTATTCCACCTAAAGTGCTATGTCCATGGCTCACGCTCATGTATTGCGTGAAGATTGAAAAGGTTTGAGAACACCAAAAGTATGAAACAATTGCTTGGCTTGTCATCAGGGTTGTGCATGATTTAAATACTTTGTGTGGTGACGATAGAGCATAGCCAGACTATATGATTTTGTAGGGATAACTTTATTTGGCCATGTTATTTTGAAGAGACATAATTGCTTAGTTAGTATGCTTGAATTATTATTATTTCTATGTCAATATTGAACTTTTGTCTTGAATCTTTCGGATCTGAATATTCATACCACAATTAAGAAGAATTACATTGAAATTATGCCAAGTTGCATTCCACATCAAAAATTCTGTTTTCATAATTTACCTACTCGAGGACGAGAAGGAATTAAGCTTGGGGATGCTTGATACGTCTCCAACATATCTATAATTTTTGATTGTTCCATGCTATATTATATTATGTTTTGGACATTATTGGGCTTTATTATACACTTTTATATTATTTTTGGTACTAACCTATTAACCAATGGCCCAGCCCAGAATTGCTGTTTTTTTGCCTATTTTAGGGTTTCGCAGAAAAATAATATTAACGGAGTCCAAACGGAATGAATCCTTCGGGAACGTGATTTTCGGAACGAACATGATCCAGAGGACTTGGACCCTACGTCAAGCAATCAACGAGGAAGGCACGAGGTAGGGGCACGCCTACCCCCCTAGGCATGCCCTCCACCCTCGTGGGCCCCCTTTTGCTCCACCAACGTAGTCCTTCCTCCTATATATACCTATGTACCCCCAAACTACCAGATACGGAGCCAAATCCCTAATTCCACCGCCGTAACTTTCTGTATCCACCAGATCCCATCTTGGGGCCTTTTCCGGAGCTCCGCCGAAGGGGGCATTGATCACGGAGCGCTTCTACATCAACACCATAGCCTCTCCGATGAAGTGTGAGTAGTTTACTTCACACCTACGGGTCCATAGTTATTAGCTAGATGGCTTCTTCTCTATTTTTGGATCTCAATACAAAGTTCTCCCCTCTCTTGTGGAGATCTATTCGATGTAATCTTCTTTTGCGGTGTGTTTGTTGAGACCGATGAATTGTGGGTTTATGATCAAGTTTATCTATGAACAATATTTGAATCTTCTCTGAATTCTTTTATGTATGATTGGTTATCTTTGCAAGTATCTTCGAATTATCAGTTTGGTTTGGCCTACTAGATTGACCTTTCTTGTAATGGGAGAAGTGCTTAGCTTTGGGTTCAATCTTGCGGTGTCCTTTCCCAGTGACAGTAGGGGCAGCAAGGCACATATTGTATTGTTGCCATCGAGGATAACAAGATGGGGTTTACATCATATTGCATGAGTTTATCCCTCTACATCATGTCTTCTTGCTTAAAGCGTTACTCTGTTCTCTTGAACTTAATACTCTAGATGCATGCTGGATAGCGGTCGATGTGTGGAGTAATAGTAGTAGATGCAGGCAGGAGTCCGTCTACTTGTTTCGGATGTGATGCCTATATACATGATCATACCTCGATATTCTCATAACTATGCTCAATTCTGTCAATTGCTCAACAGTAATTTGTTCACCCACCATAAATACTTATGCTCTTGAGAGAAGCCACTAGTGAAACCTATGGCCCCCGGGTCTATATTCCATCATATTAATCTTCCAATACTTAGTTATTTCCTTTGCTATTTATTTTACTTTCATCTTTTATTTCTCTTTATCATAAAATACAAAAAATATTATCCTATCATATCTATCAGATCTCACTCTCGTAAGTAACTGTGTAGGGATTGACAACCCCTTATCGCGTTGGTTGCGA
This sequence comes from Triticum urartu, assembly GCF_003073215.2. NCBI lineage: Eukaryota > Viridiplantae > Streptophyta > Magnoliopsida > Poales > Poaceae > Triticum > Triticum urartu. Next base: position 359,557,755 of record NC_053023.1, read on the forward strand.
GGATTTATTTGTTTGTGTAGGTGCGAGGGACTCGTGTGCGGCCTCCTACTGGATTGATACCTTGGTTCTCAAAAACTGAGGGAAATACTTCCGCTACTTTGCTGCATAACCCTTTCCTCTTCAAGGGAAAACCAACGCAGTGCTCAAGAGGTAGAGGGTCGCATCTCCTCGCCGTCGTTCGTCTCGGGGCAGCACCCGGTGCGGCGACCATCTTCCCCAAACACCCTCACGTAGAGGGTCACATCACCGTCATACTTGAAATGGAGGGTGCACCGCTTGCCAAGGCCGCGCGCGCGGGCGAACGTCTGCCAACCGCGGGCCAGAGCTATGTTGCCCGCGGCGGAGACTTCAACTTCGACCCAAGAGGCCCTGCTGCAGCAACCGTCCTCCCGCTGCCAGAGCCCGCCTAGACCAGGGGCCGGCAGCTCGTTGACGAAGAAGCGCGGAAGCTGGAGCCAGTTGCCGGCCGGATCCACCGACCAAACAACGAACTTCGGCAGCACCTCTGCTGAGTGGAATCGTGGTCGGGGAGGTCATGCAACCATGGCACATCTCCCCTCATCGACAGGGCTGCCGTGACCGGATCGACCCCCGCCACGCGCAGCGGTGCCACCCCGGGAGCAGGGGGCCACGACGGGAGTTGTGGTGTGTTTGCGGGGATGGCCGCGTCCCCGTTTAGGCGCCGGGGAGCCGAGTCCATCGCGAGGGGCCTTTTCTTTCTCCGCGGCGGAGAACCTCTTCGACGACGCCATTGGAGTCGGTGGTGGAGCATAGGAAGAAGAAGCAGACAGAATGTGAAGCGATGGGCGATGGGGGCTCTGCCCTCCTCCCCATTTATAGCAGGAGAAGGCCAACCAGCACCCCAACGATCGCAGGTAATGATGGTTTTCCGTGCATGTCGCAGGGACTTTTCAAGTTGGGAAGTTGCCAAGGCAGCGTGGGGAAGTGGAGACGCCCACGTCCAATCAACAGCCACACGTCAACCGAGGCCGCAGGCTTTTGGGGCCCGCGGCGCTCTGCGCTTGATCCTTTGGCTTCGCTTCGAAGCCAAGCCCGAGCGCGCCTTGGGCCCAGGGTCTACTGTCCATGTTCTGGGAACCGGGGTCCCTAGACTTGCCTGCCTGCGACCCACGGCGTGCCTGGGCTAGCAGGTCTGTATGGCCCATCTTCATCGACAAGGCATTGAAGACCCTCACGAGGGGCCAAGCCTCGCGAGGCGGACGATGCAAGACCTCCTCAGGAGCAGCCTCGCCAGGCAGGCTCGCGAGGGGCGGAGATATCAAGGCAAGGAAAACCTCGTGAGGTCCTCGCGACATGAGCCATGATGATCGAGACCAGGCGGGCGCCAGCGCGCAGTGTCCTTGTTTCCTCTTTGGTGCCAAGGGGGCAAGCGCAGGCGCGGGGTACCGAGGCATCAAGGAAAGGTTTCCATATTGGTGAAACGAGACCAAGACGAGAAGGACGGCGAGACAGAGGTCACCATGGAGCCTAAGACGGCGTCACCACCAGAGCCTTTGGCAGCCGAAGACCACCTTTTGTCAGGATAACTTGTACTAGTTTTCCCCCTTCGAATTGGCTGTCGTTGGCTCCCTTCTAGCTCAATATATGGGGAGAGGACCAGGGCCTATATAAGTAAAACTAGCCACTACAGTGGGGAGAAGATCGACCTCATCACAAGTCGAGAGCGGATCCAAGTTTATCTCGCCCACACAAGTTCACCAAGCACAAGAACACCTCACTCCCGGCGGGCTGTTATTCCCCTTGTACTGTTCATCATCAGCCCAAGAGGCAATCCACACCACCACACTGGAGTAGGGTATTACACCACAATGGTGGCCCGAACCAGTATAAATCTTGTGTCTTTCTGTGTTGTGAGTTTGTTGAGTTCGTTCGCAAGATCTTAGAGAGTTAGGGCGTGGATCGATAGGGAGAAAACCTTCGCGCGCACACCAGTTTTCGAACCTTCAAGGGTTTGCCGGAACCCGTGATCCAACAGTCAGTGCGTATATGAAAATAATAAATGGTAGGTTGAGTCTGTATTGTGTTAATAAAATACATTTTTATGGTGATCATATGGTCACTGGCTCACCATACAGCTCTGTAATTTGTTGGTGACATGACCAAGTGACTAGTCAAATGGTCCACATTTGCCAGCGCACATTACCATAGGGCCCACCCGTTAGCGCGTATATGAAAGACAGAAATGATAATAAAGTAGTGGTCGGTGGGGTTTTAAAGTCGTGAGACCTTTGGTTGGCAGCCCGCGCACCCTATTTCTCACAGGGGACAAGGATCGCCTTGTGATGATATGCTGAGCCGATATTTTAATTGCACGTTCGCACGAGCCACTATGGTGAATACAAAGCCATCACACATGCGCACAAACACGCCTGCGATGCCCGCATGCGGGGAGGGGGCTCGTCGGACTTAAGGAATAACCAACCGCAATGGGCAGGGTGTTTCGCTGGAGAGGTACCACACTATCTATCTTAGGGTTCAGGGTGGGCGGTGGTCACAGGCGCTGGGAGGGCGCGGTGGTGAGGTTGTGCTGTGGGGATCGCCGGAGAAAAAGGTCGGAGCTTGTGGGGCTAGAGGGATGGCCGGGGCGGCGGCGAACCGGTGGTGGGGAGTGGTTTCGGGGAGGGTGGGCAGTGGGGGCTGGCGGCTCAGGGGGGTGGAGGTTGAAGATGAACTGCATGCCCTTGATTTCGTATCCAACGACTGGTAAATCGACTGACCAGAGATGAAAATGTTAGTCGACTAACGTGTAGCCTCACCCCACACGTACACATGCACACACGCAACACTCGCACGAACACACGCACGCATGCAGGCATGCAACACTGACACGTACACATGCACTCATGAACACACGCACGCACGCACACATGCATGCAACACTGAAACATACACATGCACGCACGCAACACTCGCATGCCTGCATGCACACAACACACGACGCAAGACACACGCTCAACCAATACGTAAATGCACCCTTTGTTAAGGACATGGATTGTTACAGGTATTAATCAATCTTATCTGTGATAAGCAGAACATTGATGTTTGCAGTGGTCTTTATAAATCACAACGTATCGAACGGGCTATCAACCTATATATGAAAATTTTAAAATTCTCTTACATTATATAGCAGGCTTATCTACATGAAATAGATGATGGCACACTCAATGAACAATCATCGGTTTATGAAATGCTTGCTTATGATCGCTCCGGCCCACCAAAAGCTCCTCTGCCATGCGCTGCCTGCATTGTGTCAGTAACATGCAGGCCCAGTACCCAACCAGCCCACACGTCAGTGGAAGAACGGCCGGTGTTGTACGTCAGAGTCAAGGGCGCCGCTTGCTGCACACCCAGCCGAACACGCCTCTTTGCCGCATTCAAACGCCTCCATGAAACCCGTGTGGAAGCCGAGAAAACCACTCTGGACACACGTCCGTTCATGACGGGGCCGGCATTAAACGCAACACCGGCTGAGCTCCTCCTGCCCGCAGTCTATTTAGGCTCCTATTTAAACAAGGCCAGACACCGACCAAGAATCACACACCTCTGCCGCACCACTATCTCCTCCTTCAACATTTTCTTCACTCATACAATGCCTTATGAAGAGTAGTTATCCGGCATCCAAGCTGGCTGCGTGGCCCGCCGAGCCCGCCGGATACGAGCTGTGCAACTTGTTGATCCACCTCCCTCCCCTCTCCCAATGGAGCCAATTGCCGCCCCAAGCCGGCGCGTGCTTCAGCAACTCACCGCTCCAGGCCAGCTCGACAAGGAGCTGCGAGCTGCTCCAAGCCGGCATGGCGGGGAGCACGGGCGTCGTCGCTGCCGTCCATGCCGCCGCCTCATACCGCGCCTCCCGTGTCTGCATCCGCATCTCCCGTTTCTGTGGACGAGACTCCCATGCCTGCGGCTGCGCCATGCAAGCAGAGACAGAAGCCGGGTGCACGGAGAGCGATGAGTCGGTGGCCAGCGCCACAGCGTCTGCCGCCATCATCGAGGAGAAGTAGAACACTAGAGGCTACGCCGCTTGGGTCCCATGAAGGCCACCGCCGAGGAGACACTAGCGTACACAGTAGGTGTCTTGCCGGATCCTTTCGTTCCTTGGAGCTTCGTCGACCCCGCATGGGCTCCATGGAAGCGCAGAAGCCCCCTTCAGACTCCACCTTGGGCATCAACCAATGATGTTAGTTGAGCGGTGGGGAAGCGAGCCGTCCTTTGCGCTGAAGTATATACCTCCGAGGCTCCTGACAGTCTGGTGATCGTGCTCCCAGAATTGAGGAAGACAAATGGATCGGCGGGCGACCATTTAGGCTAGGTATTATTATACATGTGCTGTTCAGGACTAGCACCGTTTAGTTGATTTGATTGTAATGAAAATCTAGTATTTTATATGAATTCCGTCATTGTTTATATGAAATATCACCGTGTTGCATGAATTTTGTCCGGTTTCTTGAGTTGCTGTCAGAATGTGTGCGGCTAAGGTTGGATGGCGTAATTTGTGGGTCGCCGGTCAGTCTGCGGCCGGCTCGGGTAGCGTGGTGAGACAAAAAAAGCACAGCTTGTGCGAGCTCGTCTCCAACGCGCGCGTTGGAGGATGCATGAGCACCCGAGCTCTTCCTCATTCATTGATGGCAAAGGCACGGGTGGACTAAAGGGTCGCCAATATGTGGCTACCCCGGGCAAGATCCAAACAGCCCCTCCCAGCACATTCAAATCCCTCGTTCGCCATGAAATTTTGCTATGTGTTGTTTTCATGGATATTTTGCTATCTGAAAACAAATTTAAATATGAACGAATAAACGGTGTCTGCGGTCTTCTGTCGGTCCATAGTTGGATGGCCTCATAGTAGTAGTAGTGTGCAGTACTACTAGTACTACTAGATAGTGAGTGTTTACTACTGTATCTACGTACTAATTGCAACACATGCATGTGTTAGCAGTATAATGACCAAATACGGATTTGATGGTAAGATTTCTGTAAGTTGGATGTCATATTATTGCTCTAACATGTGGTCAAAGTTAGCCTCCAGAACGCATTTTATACCCTATATGGACATGCATTGTTGAGGTTTCTCTTAATCCTTGCGTGCAACGTTTTTATTGAAGCTTGAAATGTGAACATGTGAATGGGAGGGACTACTACAACCATTCTAAAGAATTGTAGTACTAATGGTATTGTACTCCCTCCGTCCACCATCTCACATGCTGAGTACTTTTGCAAACTATGGAAGTAACAAACTTATTCCACTCCTCAGAATCTATTACGGATGCATTGCAGATTTTAAATTGAGTCATATAGACTGGAAAGTAGGCACTTATGGCATCCACAATGTAGACGTTTTGTTTCCTCTAAGCCCTCTCTCCTCTTAGAGGCAGGCCTCCATACATGGCATGAACTCCCTCTAACAAAAAATTGGCTAGCATCACGTCTAACCTTAGAGGGTGCCTCTAATAATGTAACAATCCATCTGGTCCCAATTGTCAGCCTTAGGAAGCATAAGAAAGTAGGAGTACAAGAGGAATAGTATTTATTTGTGGTTTTTTCATTTGATAAGAGGCAAACCATGTGGGGCCTACCTTAGAGGCAAGGCTCTATACACTAGAGATGCTCTGTACGTATTACTTTTGATGTGTCCAGTCAACTTCGAGAACAATGAGAAGCTTCCTTAGTACGTCGTCTCCCCCGCCCACGGGCGTGGTAGCTCGCAGAGTTGCAGGACGAGGAGGTTTCCCCCGCCCACGGGTGTGGTGGCTCGTAGAGTCGCAGGACTAGGAGAGGCTTGCTTACTACGCCTACGCCCGCTCCCTCACCCACACGCGCGGTGGCTCACAGGGCGAGGAGAAAATTTTACTACTCCCTCTGTTACTCCTCGTCCCTATCTTGGTTAGAGAGATTATAATATTGTTTGAAATATATGTCTTTTAGTAGTAGGAGTAGTACAGTGGTACATAGGAGTAGTACTACAGCAATTTCCTTGGAGTTCGTGGTGCAGTAAGCTAACCTAGGCTATGTTACTACTCCCTCCTTTCCGGTTTAGGCTGGTCATAGTGGGGAGTAACTTATACTAGTGTCATGCATATGACACTAGTCTAAGTTACTACCTCCATAGTGCAAAGTAACATAATAGTAGTGTTATAGATGGGTTCATTTATTAGCTTGTAGACTCATCCTTTCTTGGGAAGCACTATGTTATAGTAACATATTATGTTACTCTAAACACCTCTCTCCTGATTAACTACATGCCACATAAGCAAAAATTTCTTGAAGTGCGCTATGTTACTATCTAAGTTACTCCCACTATGACTAGCCTTATGGCTCAATTTCAAAATCTCTCCAACCAAGGTAGACGGTGAGTGGTGGAATTAATTTCGTAGTTTGCACAAGTAATTAGTATGCTCGTTTTTCTCAAGAAGTTATGTTTACCGATGCATTAATTACAACGAATGCATGAACGTCCACTAAATTTACATGAACTTCTACATGCATTGGTGAGTTTTCTCTTGATACTTATTGCATCGGGTGATATAATGCACCTCGAAATCCAAACATGTGATGGTACTACTAGTAGAATTGAGACTTATAAAACGGAAAAATGAATTCTTTATATGAGCCCAATAAACCGGAAAGGAGGGAGTAGTAAGTAGTACTACCTCCATAGTGGGTACGTACTCCGTAAAATCAGATTTTCCCAAACCTAAGTCGCTCAACCTTTATTTTCTTGTTTCCCTTCCTGCCTTGTTGCCTCAAACAAACTAAGCCAAACTCCCATGCTTGTCATGCTTGAAAAGACCCACCCTCGCCTTTTTAGTCCTGGTTTGTAACGATGGATCGCATGAAGCAGCAAAAACCAGGTCGTGTCTTGTACTCCTCCATCGTACGAGAAGAGTGGAGACGCTCGCTTTCATGAATTCTGTACTTCCTCTTGCTGACATGTGGGACATATAGCAACCGGCTCGATGTGTCATGCACCAACTAACAGTGCAGAACAGAAGGGAGGACACACCCCAGTCATAGCGCCTGATGACCCACAAGTACAGGGGATCTATCATAGTCCTTTCGATAAGTAAGAGTGTCGAACCCAACGGGGAGCAGAAGGAAATGATAAGCAGTTTTTAGTAAGGTATTCTCTGCAAGCACTGAAATTATCGGTAACAGATAGTTTTGTCATAAGGTAATTTGTAACGAGTAACAAGTAATAAAAGTAAATAAGGTGCAGCGAGATGGCCCAATCCTTTTTGCAGAAGGGTACAAGTCTGGACAAACTCTTATATGAAAGGAAAGCGCTCTCAAGGACACATGTGAATTATCGTCAAGCTAGTTTTCATCACGCTCATATGATTCGCGTTCGTTACTTTGATAATGTTATATGTGGGTCGACCGGTGCTTAGGTACTGCCCTTCCTTGGACAAGCATCCAACTTATGATTAACCCCTCTTGCAAGCATCCGCAACTACAAAAGAAGTATTAAGGTAAACCTAACCATAGCATGAAACATATGGATCCAAATCAGCCCCTTACGAAGCAACACATAAACTAGGGTTTAAGCTTCTGTCACTCTAGCAACCCATCAGCTACTTATTACTTCCCAATGCCTTCCCCTAGGCCCAAACAATGGTGAAGTGTCATGTATTCGACGTTCACATGACACCACTAGAGGAAGGACAACATACATCTCATCAAATTATCGAACGAATACCAAATTCACATGACTACTTATAGCCAGACTTCTCCCATGTCCTCAGGAACAAACGTAACTACTCACAAAGCATATTAATGTTCATAATCAGAGGGGTATTAATATGCATAAAGGATCTGAACATATGATGTTCCACCAAATAAACCAACTAGCATCAACTACAAGGAGTAATCAACACTTCTAGCAACCCACAGGTACCAATATGAGGTTTTGGGACAAAGATTGGATACAAGAGATGAACTAGGGTTTGGGATGAGATGGTGCTGGTGAAGATGTTGGTGGAGATTGAACCCCTCCCAATGAGAGGATCGATGGTGATGATTTCCCCCTCCTGGAGGGATGTTTCCCAGTCAAAACAGCTCCACCGGAGCCCTAGATTGGTTCTGCCTCGTGGCGGTGGAGTTTCGTCCCGAGAGCTTGCTTATGATTTTTTCCAGGGCAAAAGACTTCATATAGCCAAAGATGGGCACCCGAGGCCTGCCAGGGGCCCACGAGACAGGGGGGTAGGACGCGCCCCCACCCTCGTGGATGGTGGGTGGCCCCCCTCTGGTGCTTTCTTCGCCCAATATTTTTTATATATTCTGAAACTGACTTCCGTGGAGTTTTATGACTTTTGGAGTTGTGTAAAATAGGTCTCTAATATTTGTTCCCTTTCCAGCCCAGAATTTCAACTGCCGACATTCTCCCTCTTCGTGTAAACCTTTTAAAATAAGAGAGAATAGGCATAAGTATTGTGTAATAATGTGTAATAACAGCCCATAATGCAATAAATATCTATATAAAATCATGATGCAAAATGGACGTATCAACTCCCCTAAGCTTAGACCTCACTTGTCCTCAAGCGAAAGCCGACATCGGAAAATATGTCCACATGTTTAGAGAAAGAGGTGTCGATAAAATAAAATACGGACACGAGGGCATCATGATCCTTCTTAGAACAGCAACATATATATATATTGTCATATGATTTCTTATGCTAAAGTAACAATTCATTCACAATTTCAAGTATGAATCAGAAACCTCATTGAAAACTAACAAACTATAATCTCAGTCATTGAAGCAATTGCAATTTATCATAACATCGGAAAGAGTCAATATACGAGCTTTTCAGCAAGTCCACATACTCAACTATCATTTAGTCTTTCACAATAGCTAACACTCACGCAAAACTTGTGGGTATGAAGTTTTAATCAGACACAGAGAAAGATAGGGGCTTATAGTTTTGCCTTCCAACCTTTTACCTGAAGGGTAATGTCAACAATAATAGTTCATGAAAGCTCACATCCAATTGGCTATATATATCAGGATCTTTCCAACACACTGTGCTTGCTAAAGGATAAAATGTAAAAAGGAAAGGTGAAGATCACCATGACTCTTGTACGAAGTATAGGACAAAAAATAAAAGATAGGCCCTTCGGAGAGGGAAGCAGAGGTTGTCATGTGTGTTTATGGTTGGATGCATGGAATCTTAATGCAAAAGAACATCACTTTATATTGCCACTTATGATATGGACCTTTATTATGCAGTCTGTCACTTTTATTTCTTCCACATCACAAGATTGTATAAAGCTTATTTTCTCCACACTAATGAATCATACATATTTAGAGAGAAATTTTTATTGCTTGCAACAATGACAACTGACTTGAAGGATCTTACTCAATCCATAGGTAGACTCTCATGGCAAAACTGGGTTTGAGGATATTTGGAAGCACAAGTAGTATCTCTACTTGGTGCAAAGAATTTGGCTAGCATGAGGGGGAAAGGCAAGCTCAACATGTTGGATGATCCATGACAATATAATTTATTTCGGATGTAAGAAAACATAACCCATTACGTTGTCTTCCTTGTCCAACGTCAACTTTTTATCATGCCATATTTTAATGAGTGCTCACAATCATAAAAGATGTCCAAGATAGTATATTTATATGTGAAAACCTCTCTTTCTTTATTACTTCCTATTAATTGCAACGATGACCAAAACTATGTCTGTCAACTCTCAACAACTTTTATTCACCATACTCTTTATATGTGAAGTAATTACTCTCCATAAGATCAATATGATCTCTTTATTTCCTTTTATTCTTACTTTTATTCCCTCAAGATCATAGCAAGATAACCAAGCCCTTGACTCAACACTAATCTTTATTATATATAGCTCAGGGACTCAATTACATAGAAGGATCATAAAGAAAAACTCAAAACTAAATCATACTAAAACTTTATTCTACTAGATCAAGATATTATCAAAAGGATCGACCTAAGAAAAACAGTAAAGATAAAAGTGTGATGGTGGTAAGATACCGGGGCACTCCCCCAAGCTTGGCAGTTGCCAAGGGGAGTGCCCATACCCATGTATTTATGTCTCTTTCTTCGGAGGTGCTGATGTGATGTTCTTGGCGATGATGCCCCTTAGGATGCGATTCTCTTCCTCAAGCTTGTTAACTTGTTGCTTGAGGTCCATTATTTCCTTATGGAGCTTGCCCTTCACGGCTAAAGCTCCTTTCATATTATCATAAGAAAGAAATCTAACATTGGAAGGGATTACAGAGTTTGGAATAGCTGAGCTCTGTAGTTCCCTCATCGTGAATCCGGCTTGGAAACAAGAATTAACTTCTTGATCCTCTTCCATGGCATATATCCTTTTCAAGTCGGCCTCCATCTCTTCCTCCATCGATGGCCCAAAGTGGTAAGCATCATTGCTTGCTCCTGGTCCCGGTGTCGGATGAGACACCCGGCTCTCCCCAACTGACTCTTGAGAAGACATCTTGATCTAAATCTACAGCAGAATAGCTCGAAACAAAAAACATAGGATATTTGCATGGTACGGTGGTCAAAACCTTCGGGGGATTATATAATGAATTTTCACTGACCAAAAGAAGTATCGTGCAAGAAAACGGAGTTCGGAGGGCACATAAGGTTCCCGCGAGAAAGGGGGCACGCCCTCCACCCTCGTGGATGCCTCGTGTCCTTTCCGGACTGCCTCTTATTTTCCTATATTCTTAAATATTCCAAAACGGAGAAAAATTGCTATTAGAACTATTTTGGAGTCGGTTTACTTACCGTACCACATACCTCTTCCATTTCGGAAGCTGAAACATTCTGGAAGGTGTCCCTTATATACTCCTCCGGGTTATGGTTTCAATAACATTAGTTTCAACATTTATAGGATTACCTGAGATGTAATGTTTGATTCTTTGACCGTTCACCACCCTCAGATTTGTGCCTTCGAAGTTGTTGATTTTTATGGCACCGAAACGATAGACCTCCTCGATAACGTAAGGACCTTCCCATTTAGAGAGGAGTTTTCCTGCAAAAAATCTTAAACGAGAGTTGTATAACAATACATAATCACCTACATTAAACTCACTTTTTGTATCCTTTTGTCATGCCATCTTTTAACTTTTTCTTTAAACAGTTTGGCATTCTCATAGGCCTGGGTTCTCCACTCATCAAGTGAGCTAATGTAAAATAGTCTCTTCTCACTGGCAAGTTTGAAGTCATAGTTGAGCTCTTTAATGGCCCAATATGCCTTATGTTCTAGTTCGAGAGGTAAGTGACATGCTTTACCATAAACCATTTTATACGGAGACATGCCCATAGGATTTTTATATGCAGTTCTATAGACCCATAAGGCATCATCAAGTTTCTTGGGCCAATTCTTTCTAGATCTATTGATAGTCTTTTGCAAAATTAATTTAAGATCTCTATTACTTAGTTCTACTTGGAGATGCAATTCTATGATTAACATCATACTTAGCAAGCATTTTACGAAAAGCACCATGAATAAAATGTGAACCACCATCAGTCATTAAATATCTAGGGACTCCAAACCTCGGAAAATAACTTCTTTAAGCATCTTAATAGAGGTGTTATGATCAGCACTACTAGTTGGAATAGCTTCTACCCACTTAGTAACGTAATCAACAACAACTAAAATATGTGTATACCCATTAGAGGAAGGAAACGGTCACATATAATCAAAGCCCCAAACATCAAATGGTTCAATAACAAGTGAATAGTTCATAGGCATTTCTTGACGTCTACTAATATTTCCAATTCTTTGACATTCATCACAAGACAAAACAAACTTACAGGCATCTTTGAAGAGAGTAGGCCAATAAAAACGAATTCCAATACCTTATGTGCAGTTCTATCTCCAGCATGGTGTCCTCCATAAGCCTCGGAGTGACATTTGCATAGGATATGTTCTTGTTCATGCTCAGGTACACAACATCTAATAACCCCATATACTCCTTCTTTATAAAGGTGTGGGTCATCCCAGAAGTAATGTCTTAAATCATAGAAAAACTTTTTCTTTTGCTGGTACGTGAAACTAGGTGGTATAAATCTAGCAACAATGTATTTAGCATAATCAGCATACCATGGAGCAGTATGAGAAGCATTTATGACAGCTAATTGTCCATTAGGAAAGCTATCATCAATAGGTAGTGGGTCATGAAGAACATTCTCTAACCTACACAAGTTGTCTGCAACAGGGTTCTCAGCTCCCTTTCTATCAATAATATGCAAATCAAATTCTTGTAGCAAGAGAACCCATCTAATAAGTCTAGGTTTCACATCTTTCTTTTCCATAAGATATTTAATAGCAGCATGATCAGTGTGAACAGTTACTTTAGAATCAACAATATAAGGTCTGAACTTATCACAAGCAAATACGACTGCTAAAAATTCCTTTTCAATAGTAGCATAATTTCTTTGGGCATTGTCTAGAGTTTTACTAGAATATTGGATGACATTTAATTTATTATCAACTCTTTCTCCTAGAACATCCCCTACAGCATAATCACTAGCATCACACATAACTTCAAAGGGTAAATTCCAATCAGGAGGCTGAACAATAGGTGCAGAAATCAAAGCTTTCTTAAGTATTTCAAATGCTTCTACACAATCATCATCAAAGACAAAAGGAACATCTTTTTGTAAGAGATTAGTCAAAGGCCTGGAAATTTTTTAGAAGTCTTTAATGAACCTCCTATAAAAACCGGCATGACCAAGGAAACTTCTTAAACCTTTAATGTCCTTTGGACACGGCATCTTTTCAATAGCATCAACTTTAGCTTTATCAACTTCAATACCTCTTTTAGAAATTTTATGCCCCAAGACAATGCCGTCATTAACCATAAAGTGGCATTTCTCCCAATTCAAGACAAGATTAGTTACTTCACATCTCTGCAAAACTCGATCAAGGTTGCTTAAGCAATCATCAAAAGAAGTTCCATATATGGAAAAATCATTCATGAAAACCTCAACAATCTTTTCACAAAAGTCAGAGAATATAGGAGTCATACATCTTTGAAAGGTAGCAGGTGCATTACATAAACCAAAAGGCATACGTCTATAAGCAAAGGTACCGAAAGGGCAAGTAAAAGCGGTCTTTTCCTGATCCTCTTTCAACAAAGGTATTTGAGAGAAACCAGAATAACCATCTAGAAAGGGCAAGTAAATGTGTATGTTTAGACAATCTTTCTAGCATTTGATCAATAAAAGGTAAGGGGTAATGATCCTTTTTAGTAGCTTTATTTAGTTTGCAGAAGTCAATTACCATTCTATAACCTATAACAATTCTTTGTGGGGTCAATTCATCTTTATCATTAGGAACAACAGTAATACCTCCCTTCTTAGGGACACAATGGACAGGACTTACCTACTGACTATCAGCAACGGGATAAATTATACCTACCTCCAGAAGCTTTAGTATTTCTTTTCTTACCACTTCTTTCATCTCAGGATTTAAACGTCGTTGGTGATCAACAACCGGTTTAGAGTCTTTCTACCAAAAAAATTTGTGTTGGCATAGAGTGGGACTAATGCCCTTAATATCATCAAGAGTCCAATAGCATCATGGTGCTTCTTCAGAGTTTTCAATAATTTCTCTTCTTCCTGCTCTCAAATTTTAGCACTAATAATAACATGATATATCTTCTGTTCATCAAGATAAGCATATTTATGAGTATCAGGTAATGGTTTGAGCTCAAACACGGGATCACCCTTGGGTGGAGGAGGATCCCCTAGAATTTCAACAGGCAAGTTGTGTTCCAAAATAGGTCCTTGTTTAAAGAATACTTTATCTATTTCCCTTCTTTCATTTATAAACATATCATTTTCATGGTCTAGCAAATATTGTTCTAAAGGATCATTAGGAGGCACGGCAATAGAAGCAAACCAATAATTTGATCTTTACTAGGCAATTATTTATCATGGGTTTGTCTACAAAATTTAGTAGAATTAAAATCATGAGACATATCCACTAAACCAACAGAAACAATATCCTTTTTGCAGTCTATCTTAGCATTAACAGTATTCAAGAAGGGTCTACCAAATATAATGGTACAAAAGTCATCTTGTGGGGAACCAAGAACAAGAAAATTAGCTGGATATTTAACTTTCCCACACAAGTGTTCACATCTCTAACAATCCCAACTGGTGAAATAGTATCTCTATTGGCAAGCTTAATTGTAACATCAATACCTTCTAACTCAGCAGGTGCAATATCATGCATAATTTCTTCATATAAAGAATGAGGTATTGCACTAGAACTAGCACCCATATCACATAAGCCATGATAGAAATGATCTCCTATTTTAAAGAAATAACAGGCATGCCTACAACAGGTCTATGTTTATTTTTAGTATTAGGTCTTGCAATTCTAGCAGCTTCATCACAAAAGTAAATAACATGCCCATCAATATTATCAGACAAGAGATCTTTAACCATAGCAATACTAGGTTCAACTTTAATTTTCTCAGAGGCTTTGTGTGTTCTAATGTTACTTTTGTTGACCACAGCTGAAGCTTTACCATGATCCTTTATTCTAACAGGGAAAGGTGGTTTCTCAATATAAGCGATAGGAACAATAGGATCAACAGTATAATTGATAGTCTTTTCTTCAACTTTAATAGGTTCAACTACTTTTACTTCAATGGGAGGATGATATTTAAGCCACTTCTCCTTAGGGAGATCAACATGAGTAGCAAAGGCTTCATATAAAGAAGCTACTATCTCAGAGTCAAGTCCAGTGCTAAATTCACAAAAAACATCAGTATCCATAAAAGATTTAACACAATCAAATTTTGGTGATATACCTGACTCCTTACCTTCGTCGAGTTCCCAATATTTAGAGTTGCGTTTAATTCTTTCCAACAAATCCCATTTGAATACAATAGTCTTCATCATAAAAGATCCCGTACAAGAAGTATCGAGCATGGAGCGATTATTGAGAGAAAGCCGAGCATAAAAATTTTGAATAATAATTTCTCTTGAGAGCTCATGATTGGGGCATGCATATAAAATTTACTTAGGCCTCCCCCAAGTTCGAGCGATGATTTCTCCTTTGTGAGGCCAAAAATTATATATATAATTACGATCACGATGAACCAGATGCATAGGATAAAACTTCTAATGAAATTCCAATTTCAATCGGTTGTAGTTCCATGATCCAATATCATCACATAGACTAAACCATGTCAATGCCTTTCCCTTCAAAGATAAAGGGAATACCTTCTTATTGATAACATCCTCAGGCATAACGGCAAGCTTAAATAATCCACAAACTTCATCCACATAGATTAGGTGCAAATCGGGATGCAATGTTCCGTCTCCTATAAAAGGATTAGCTACCAGTTTCTATATCATAGCCGAAGGAATTTCAAAATAAAAATTTTCAGTAGGTTCAGTAGGTTGAGGAGCAACTCTTTTCTCTACTGCTCGGGGTGAAGATACCCCAAACAAGCCCCTCATAGGATTACTTTCATAGTAACAAGTGACAGTAAATTTCAGCACACTATATAAATTTTTCCTTACCAAATTCCACCTACCAAAGGCAACGGCGCTAGAAAAGAGTGTTGATGACCCACAAGAATAGGGGATCTATCATAGTCCTTTTGATAAGTAAGAGTGTCAAACCCAACGAGGAGCAAAAGGAAATGATAAGCAGTTTTCAGTAAGGTATTCTCTGCAAGCACTGAAATTATCGGTAACAGATAGTTTTGTGATAAGGTAATTTGTAACGAGTAACAAGTAATAAAAGTAAATAAGGTGTATCAAGATGTCCCAATCCTTTTTGTAGAAAAGGACAAGCCTGGACAAACTCTTATATAAAGGAAAGCGCTCCCGAGGACACATGGGAATTATCGTCAAGCTAGTTTTCATCACGCTCATATGATTCACGTTCGTTACTTTGATAATTTGATATGTGGGTGAACCGGTGCTTGGGTACTGCCCTTCCTTGGACAAGCATCCCACTTATGATTAACCCCTCTTGCAAACATCCACAACTAAAAAAGGAAGAATTAAGGTAAACCTAACTGTCGGTGTCAAAACCGGCGGATCTCGGGTAGGGGGTCCAGAACTGTGCGTCTAGGCCGGATGGTAACATGAGGCAAGGGACACGAAGTTTTACCCAGGTTCGGGCCCTCTTGATAGAGGTAAAACCCCACGTCCTGCTTGATTAATATTGATGATATGGGTAGTACAAGAGTAGATCTACCACGAGATCGGAGAGGCTAAACCCTAGAAGCTTGCCTATGGTATGATTGTTGTTCTGTATGTTGTCCTACGGACTAAAACCCTCTGGTTTATATAGACACCGGAGAGGGTTAGGGTTACAAAGTCGGTTACAATGGTAGGAGACATACATATCCGTATCGCCAAGCTTGCCTTCCACGCCAAGGAAAGTCCCTTCTGGACACGGGACGAAGTCTTCAATCTTGTATCTTCATAGTCCAGGAGTCCGGCTGAAGGTATAGTCTGGCCATCCGGACACCCCCTAATCCAGGACTCCCTCAGTAGCCCCCGAACCAGGCTTCAATAACGATGAGTCCGGCGCATAGATTGTCTTCGGCATTGCATGGCGGGTTCTCCTCCAAATTCCGTATACCTGTTGAATAAAGTCCGGTTTCTTGTAAATGTTGCGCTCCTTGGTTTTTACGCCCAATAATGGCCGTCTCCCACGTGTCAAACGAATATGAAAAGTCTGAGTGTTTTTACATCCACACCCCTAGCCGCGTAAATGAGCTACACATTAAAGGGGACGAGGATTTAGATCCAAACCACACCTTCTCCCCTTCGCGAGTGTTCATCAGAGCGCATCCAACAAAGGTCCATTCCACCATGGCCAGTCGTCGCAACTCCTCCTTTCGCCCTTCCAGCCCTCAGCCTGGATATTGGGAGAGATGCTCCATCCTGCATAGCGAGCTAGTGACGCTCCAGACCAAGGGATTTCTCCCCCCGGCCTATATGGTCCCGGTTCGAGCTGGTCTTGCCATCTATAATGGCGGAGAGCAAGCGGAGAGTGCCCCTAATCCCTCCAAAGGAGAGCGGGTATGCCTTGTCCCTTATTTAATAAGAGGGCTCGGATTTCCAATCCATCTGTTTCTCCGGGGGCTCCTGGAGTTCTATGGCCTCCAGCTACACAATCTTACGCCTACCTCTGTATTGCATATCGCGGGCTTCGTAGCCCTCTGCGAGCAGTTTTTGGGTGTTGAGGCTCATTTCGGGCTATGGAAAGAGCTATTCTGCCTTGTGCCCCGTTCTCAGAAGGGGTCAATATATCAAGTGGGCGGAGCCGAAGTGTGGCACATCGCCGGGACCAGATATCTATCCAGAACCCCAAAGAAGGCGTCCGAGGACTGGCCTTCGGAATGGTTTTACATAGAGGACGTCCCGCTGCCGGATCCTGTCTGGATCGGCCTCCCTGAGTTCAACAGTGCTCCACTAAAGAAGCGCCTAAGTTGGCGTCCACGGAGCCCTCAGAGGGAAAGTGACAAGGACGTCCTTTACCTGATGGGCCGGATAAGATTATTAGCTCATTCCAGACTGACCATGATCGGGGTCATGGCCGCATGCATCATGCGAGGGGTGCAGCCGCTACAGTATAGAGGCCACCCCATGTGGGACTTCAACGGGGAGGACGCCGCCACCCGCTACGGCCGTAAGGGACCGGATTCGGCTGCGGTTCTAACAAAGAACTTGTCCGCTTTGTACATGGGAGAAGAGGAGGAATTTCTCCGCGTCAACCCACAGGGTGGATTTTCTATGTACAATCCCCCAAGCTGGGTAAGTGGTCACATTTACTTGCCCATCCGTTTTATATTCCCATTGTTAAATATTCAGTCTAACGACTTCAATGCAGGAACTGCGCCAGGCTGTTAAAGAAATAAACAGCCCTCCTCCACAACCCGGGGACCTAGGACGGTCCCTCGACCCGGCCTCTCAAGAGGATCCGGACTTATCTGTGGAGCTGATTGATAGAGTGTTCCATCAATTGAGCAAGGAAAACGCCTTGGTGGCCATTACGGCCGATTACCTAGGGCTAATCCCGACCTCCAAGGTAACTGAGATCGAAGTCCCAGTACCCCAAATAGGGGTCTGCCCTCTTGTGTTTTCAGTTTCCTGATTACAACCGAGCTTTGCAGGGGAGGTTTTTGAGACGGGAGGTCGAACCTGCGGCGACAAGCCAATGAGGGGCCGCAGGGCCCCGTGGGCAGAAAAGAGGTGCAGTCCGGACCGAGGCGTCAGCGCAAAGGTATGGCGCGCCCCCTTATCCCAAGTGTTATACCTTCAAGGCATATTAACACTCGTGCTCTCTTCAGGACAAAGAGACCTCACCGGACTATATCCGGAGAGGCTGCCAATCGCGCCTCCACCAGCCAGGCTCCAAAGCCTGGTCCGGAGGCGGAGGCGAACACAAGGCGCGCACCGGACGCTCCTCCGACAGAGGATGTGGACAGGTTGTCTGCCACCAACTCTGAGGTGGAGAGTGCCATGAACCACAGGCGTCGCCGGACAATTCTTCGGGACGCTTGTTTCTCCCAAGAGGCATTAGATGCCTTCAATTCGGGAGATGCGTACCTCCGTGCCGCTCAAAATGGTCTAGCCAGAGCCGTGGAGCAATATGTAAAAGACATACGGGTAAGAAAATTTTGGTAATTATATATATATATACCAGTAGCCCCCGAGACTTGAAACAGTTAGAATAACTGATTTAAGGATCATTTGTTATGCAGGTTCTTACAGAAAAGAATTCCATAGTGTCCCAGGAGCTGGAAGAGTGCAAAGCCCAACTTGAGGCCGCACTAGCCGCGGCAGGGGAGCCCAAGGAGACCCCTTCTGGTAATATACACTTCGAAAGATAAGTATTTTGCGAAGCACGGCATGGGTGCGAATCTGACAAATGAAATTGCAGATGGCGCCGGATTGAATCCGGAAAGGCAACAACTCCTACGCCAGCTGAAGGCTGGTGAGAAGGTGCTGACAAAGGTGAGGCGGGAGAAGAACGATCTCCAAGATGCCAACACCAAGCTGGGCGTCGACCTGAAAGATGTTCGTGCCCAGCTGTCAGACTCCGTTAAGGAGAATCAGCGGCTTCGGCGCGGCATATTTAGTAAGTGCTTGAACGAACCTTTGAAAAAAAGTTCAGCGGGGAAGTTGACTAACAGAGTAATGTCTGTAGGTGTGCTAACAGGTCGTCTTGCAGAGGAGATGCCCGGTTCTACGGGTGACCTTCTTCCCGAGCTCTCGCAAATGCTCGAGGAGGTTCGGAAGGCGATGCAAGGCGTCGCCCAGGCCTTGTGGCCATCCATCTCCATGCCCGAAGGTCTTGGAGAGCTTGCGGAGAAGCTGAAGGGAGCACGGCGGCGCTTCTGATTGTGGAAGATATCGGCCTGCCGTCAAGGCACTAGGGAGGCCTTGGCCATGGTGAATACGCGGTACACAAAGGCTGACCCCAACCACATGGCCGAGGTCGGTCCTGTGGGGCCCGATGGGAAGGAGATCCCTGTCAGCTTAGTATACAGCCAAGTAGAATTGGCCGCAAAGTATTCCCAGCAGGACTGTAAATTAGATAGCCTGTTAGATGGTATTGAAGAGGAATACAATCAGTCAGAATGACTATGTAATTTAATTGACATTTATAATGCCTTCTAGCCGGATTATAGATCGTTTGTCATGGCCGATCTTTTCGTTTCAGCCTTGGGACCTGACGGTCCGGAGTGTGTCTGAATTCCCATGCGGTTATATAAGAACCAGGGAATGCATGGAGACCAGGCGTAGGGGTCATTACTGCGTGAATAGACAAGTGCCCGACTAGTTATGTTATATTACATGGTTAGTAAGAAACATCTTCCAGGGAGAATAGTTCCGTTAGGGGTTCCTTTCCCTGGGAGGCATGCCCTAAAGTGCATGCCCATTCTGGGAAAAAGACGTGGGAAAAAGCATCTGGGGGCGCATAAATAAATAAGTGAAAAGATCATCTTTTAGGTCACCGACCGAATATTCCCTTAAGAACGCTAGCTTTCGGCTTCACCTAGTCTGAGGTACACATCTGGCTGATCCGGCAGTAACAATCGCAGAGGTGCTCCCTTTACCGCCTAGCCGAATAATCGGGAACGTAGGGGTAAGCACATGAGCCAGGCAACCCAGGTTGGCCAAAACTTAAGTCATATCGATGCATATAATGGTGAAATAAAAGGTACATGCGGAAGTATAACACATGTGTTGGGCATGAAGCCCGTATAAATAAGCTTCTGTTAAAAGAAGCCCCCAGGTTTAATGAGTGCGAATAGCACGTCATTTGATGAGCCTTTAAAGGCTATAAGAGAAAGGAAGGGGAGAAGGAGAGAAATGTAAGACAGACAGTATATAAAAAATGGACAGAGGAAGGAGACAAACACAGAATCCAGTGCTAGGCATAGAATCTTCGGAGATGGGCTGCGTTCCATGGGTTCGGCTCGAGTCGGTTATCTGATGTATCTCACAGGCGGTACGCTCCACCAGTCAGGACTTGGTCAATTATGAAGGGACCTTCCCACTTGGGCTTGAGTTTGTCCTTTTTCTTGTCCGGCAGGCGTAGAACTAATTCACCAATGTTGTAATTTTTGGCCCGTACTTCTCTGCTTTGGTATCTCCGAGCCTGCTGTTGATAGAATGCGGAATGGGCTTTTGCCATGTCACGCTCCTCCTCCAATGCGTCCAAACTGTCCTGCCGATCGAGCTCGGCTTCTCTTTCTTCGTACATGCGCACTCGAGGTGAGTCATGAATTATGTCGCAAGGCAAAACTGCCTCTGCGCCATACACCATAAAGAATGGTGTGTATCCGATGGTGCGATTCGGCGTGGTCCGCAGCCCCCAGAGTACGGAGTCGAGCTCCTCTACCCAATGCGTGTTAGATTCCTTGAGGGACTGCACTAATCTGGGTTTGATGCCGCTCATGATAAGACCATTTGCACGTTCGACCTGGCCATTAGTTTGTGGGTGATAGACGGAAGCATAATCGAGGTTGATGCCCATGTTTTTGCACCAGAGTTTTACCTCGTCGGCCGTAAAGTTCGTGCTGTTATCAGTGATGATGCTGTGGGGGACGCCGTAACGGTGTACAACCCCGGATATAAAGTCTATCACCGGTCCGGATTCGGCCGTCTTAACAGGCTTGGCTTCTATCCATTTGGTGAACTTATCCACCATGACCAGTAAGTATTTTTGCTTGTGGGTTCCGCCTTTAAGTGGTCCAACCATGTCAAGCCCCCAGACCGCGAAGGGCCAAGTGATGGGGATGGTTTGGAGGGCGGTGGGTTGCATATGGCTTTGGTTTGCAAAGAGATGGCAACCGACGCATCGTTGGACTAAGTCCTGGGCGTCTGCCCGGGCCGTCGGCCAATAAAAGCCTGTACGGAAGGCCTTGCTTACAAGGGACCGAGTTGCAGCGTGATAACCGCCGAGTCCGTCTTGAATTTCAGCCAGGAGGTTCCGCCCTTCCTCTTCGGAGATGCACCTTTGAAGGACTCCGGTAGTGCTTTTCTTATAAAGCTCTCCCTCGTGGACTTTGTAGGATTTGGATCGCCGCACTATGCAGCGTGCCTCATTTTGGTCCTCGGGGAGTTCCTCCCTAGTAAGGTACACGAGGAATGGTTCTGTCCACGGGGCGATGACGGCCATTATTACGTGGGCTGAAGGTGTTATTTCATTGGCAGTGCCTCTGATTGTGTCAGAATGTTCGGTGTTGGGCAGTGCGGTTGGGTCCGGGCTATTATTGTTCGACTCCCCTTCCCATACTACGGATGGCTTGAACAGCCTTTCCAAGAAGATGTTGGGGGCGACTACATCGCGTTTTGCGCCGATGCGTGCGAGGACATCTGCCGCCTAATTATTTTCCCGGGCTATATGGTGAAATTCAAGCCCTTCAAACCGAGCTGACATTTTTAGGACGGCTTTGTAGTAAGCTGCCATTTTTGGATCCTTGGCGTCGAAGTCTCCGTTTATTTGGGATATTGCGAGGTTCGAGTCCCCACGCACCTCTAGGTGTTGAATGCCCATGGATACTGCCATCCGGAGACCATGTAAAAGGGCCTCATATTCGGCTGCATTGTTGGAGTCTGTGTACATAATCTGGAGTATGTATTGAACTGTGTCTCCTATGGGGGACGTCAAAACGACGCCAGCCCCTAGTCCGGCCAACATCTTGGAGCCGTCGAAATGCATGATCCAATTTGAATATGTGCTGTACTCTTTAGGGAGTTTGGCCTCCGTCCATTCTGCGACGAAGTCGGCCAAAACTTGCGACTTGATGGCTCGCCGTGGCTTATAAGTTATGTAGAACGGGAGGAGCTCAATGGCCCATTTTGCAATCCGGCCCGTTGCGTCACGGTTGTTCATAATATCATTAAGTGGTACTTCCGAGGCTACTGTTATTGAACACTCTTGAAAGCAGTGTCGTAGCTTCCGGGATGCCATGAATACCGCGTACGCAATCTTTTGATAATGCAGGTACCGTGATTTGCACAGAGTGAGGACAGTGGACACATAATAGACCGGCTTTTGAAGGGGGGAATTTGTGTCCGTCCGTTTCTCGTTCGACGATGAGCACTGCGCTTCCAACCTGATGTGTTGCTGCAATGTACAATAGCATTTGTTCGCCAATGTTTGGCGCGGCCAGGACTGGGTTTGTTGCCAATATGGCTTTTATTTCATCGAGTCCGCCCGTGGCTGCATCCGTCCATTCAAAGTGTTCGGTGCACCGAAGGAGGCGGTAAAGGGGTAGGGCCTTTTCTCCCAAGCGGGAGATAAAGCAGCTTAGAGCCGCCACGCATCTGATTAACTTCTGTATTTGTTTGAGGTCCTTTGGGATATCCAATTGTGACAGAGCTCGGATCTTGGCTGGATTTGCTTCAATTCCTCTACCGGATACAATGAAGCCCAAGAGCTTTCCGGCTGGAACACCGAAAACGCACTTTTCCGGGTTGAGCTTGATGTCGTATGTTCGGAGGCTATCAAATGTGAGCCTCTAGTCGTCTACTAGAGATTCGACATGTCTTGTTTTGACGACCACATCATCTACATATGCCTCCACTGTTTTGCCGATCTGGTTTGCCAGACATGTCTGAATCATGCGCTGATATGTTGCGCCGGCGTTTTTGAGCCCGAAGGGCATTGTGTTGAAGCGGAATGGGCCGTATGGTGTGATAAATGCCGTTGCGGCTTGGTCTGATTCTGCCATCTTGATTTGATGGTAGCCGGAATATGCAACGAGGAAACACAACGAATCGTGTCCTGCGGTAGCGTCGATAATTTGATCGATGCGGGGGAGGGGGAAGGGATCCTTTGGGCAAGCCTTGTTAAGGTCTTTAAAATCAATGCACAGGCGCCAGGATTTGTCCTTCTTTGGTACCATCACTAGGTTTGCTAGCCAGTTCGGATGTTTTATATCTCTGATGAATCCGGCCTCCAATAACTTTGCTAGCTCCTCTCCCATGGCCTATCTCTTAGGTTCGGAAAAACGCCGAAGAGCTTGTTTGACAGGTTTGAATCCTTTTAGGATATGTAAGCTGTGCTCGGCCAGCCTGCGTGGGATTCCTGGCATGTCTGAAGGGTGCCAGGCGAAAATGTCCCAGTTCTCTCGTAGGAACTCTAGCAGTGAGGCGTCTACATCAGGGTTTAACTGTGCCCCGATGGAAGCTATTTTATTGGGGTCCGTTGGATGGACCTGGAATTTGACTATTTCGTCCGCCGGTTTAAAGGAGGTGGACTTGGATCTTTTGTCGAGTACCACATCATCCCTATTCACCGCAGAGCGCAACGCAGTCAGTTCCTCAGCCGCTAGGGCTTCGGATAGTGCCTCGAGGGTCAGTGCGGCTGTCTTGTTTTCGGCGCGGAGTGCTATGTCCGGATCACTAGCGAGAGTGATGATCCCATTAGGCCCATGCATCTTGAGCTTCATGTACCCGTAATGGGGTATTGCTTGGAAGATTGTAAACGCTTCCCGTCCTAGCAGAGTGTGATAACCACTGCTGAACGGAGCCACATGGAACGTGACCTCTTCGGACCTGTAATTATCCGGTGTGCCGGACAACACATCTAGTGTGATTTTTCCTGTACAGCGCGCTTCCCAACTGGGGATTATTCCTCTAAAGGTTGTGCTGGTTCGCTCAATGCGGTTCTAGTCTATTTCCATTTTTTGAAGGGTTTCCTCATAAATGAGGTTCAATCCGCTGCCGCCATCCATGAGTACCTTGGTAAGACGACAGCCGTCCACTATTGGACTGAGGACCAATGCGGCTGGTGCTCGGGCTGTTCGGAATTTAGGTTCATCACTGGCGTTAAAGGTAATAGCCGTGTCACTCCATGGGTTTATTGTTGCTACTTGGTAGACTTCGGCAAGGCTGCGGAGTGTCCTTTTTCACATATTATTTGATGCGAATGTCTCGAAGACTATTAATACCGTATTGGTGTCTCTGGGGTGGCTTTCTGTGGCCTCCGGAATTAGGAGATCTTCGCCAATTTTGGCCACCTGCCGGAGTATCCAACATGCTCTAAGGCTGTGAGTTGGTGTGGCGTCCTCTGTACTGTGAATTTTACAGGGTCCATTAAGCCATCCTTCCAGTATGGTTCCATGCCCTGTAGAGGGTTTTTGCTTTTTGGTGTTTGACCCGGGTGTCTGGCGATGATGCACCAATTTATTTTGGACTGGGTTTCTATTCAGGCCAGATCGTCCCAAAATTTTATTTCGGTTTTCTAGGCGCTTTCCATCGCACAGTAGTTTCGTACAATGGATGCCAAGTCAGCGAAGTGTGTAATATCACGGCGACTTATGGCGTTGAGGATTCCCTTGTCCGTGCAATTATTGCAGAAGATTGAGATTGCGTCTTCCTCGCGGCAGTCCCTTATCCTATTCCTAACCAGGAGGAATCTGGCCTAGTAATGATGTACTGTTTCTTCGGGCTCTTGCCTGATTTGGGTTAGATCGTTTCTGTTCGGGTGGGTGGGTGGAATTAAATCCGAAGCCTCACCCAATCTGAGGCTCAGAGGCCGAGGAATTTCCGAACTCGAAAATTTGGATTCCTGGATGTTGTCCAATGAATCCATCCTGTCGCCTGACTCTAAGTTCAGGTCATGAGTGATATCCTCCCCTCCATGGGTATCCGGCTTGGAGGGGTCAGGAATCCGGACGTAGCTAGTCCTTAAGATAGATGAAGGGTCGCCGCACTGTCCCTCTACCACGGCAACATGATGGGTGACTTGGGGAGAGTTAATCTCTCTCAGATCGGGTTTAGGCCCAATCTGGTCGTAATCCGTAGCGACTCCCAGGGCGGCGATGCGATCCAAGAGCTCATTTTTGGAGGAGAGCTCCATTGGATCTAACTGCTCGGCGAGTTCCGAGCTGACATGAAGATTGTTTTTGATGGCTCAAGAGGTCATCGTCGGCGCAGAAGCCGAACAGGCGGTCATAAGAAAACCACCTAGCCGGAGGGTTTGGCCGACAACCAAAGCTCCCTTAGCAACGGTGCCGTCTTTAAAGACGGGGCGAGGCATCCTTCCTGATGGCGACGACACAGAGGAACTCTCAATGAAAGCACCAATGTCGGTGTCAAAACCGGAGGATCTCGGGTAGGGGGTCCCGAACTGTGCGTCTAGGCCGGATGGTAACAAGAGGCAAGGGACACGAAGTTTTACCTAGGTTCGGGCCCTCTTGATAGAGGTAAAACCCTACGTCCTGCTTGATTAATATTGATGATATGGGTAGTACAAGAGTAGATCTACCATGAGATCGGAGAGGCTAAACCCTAGAAGCTAGCCTATGGTATGATTGTTGTTCTGTATGTTGTCCTACGGACAAAAACCCTCCGGTTTATATAGACACCGGAGAGGGTTAGGGTTACAAAGTCGGTTACAATGGTAGGAGATCTACATATCCGTATCGCCAAGCTTGCCTTCCAAGCCAAGGAAAGTCCCTTCCGGACACGGGACGAAGTCTTCAATCTTGTATCTTCATAGTCCACGAGTCCGGCTGAAGGTATAGTCCGGCCATACGGACACCCCCTAATCCAGGACTCCCTCACTAACCATAACATGAAACATATGGATCCAAATCAGCCCCTTACGAAGCAACACATAAACTAGGGTTTAAGCCTATGTCACTCTAGCAACCCATCATCTACTTATTACTTCCCAATGCCTTCCCCTAGGCCCAAACAATGGTGAAGAATCATGTAGTCAACGTTCACATGACACCACTAGAGGAAAGACAACAGGATTGGATGTGATATTAGGCATGGATTGGTTATCAAAGTATGAAGGGAATATTGAGTGTGCTAGTAAGTCAATTTTGCTTACCACACCAGAAGGGAGAAGGATCAAGTATGTATCCCAGCATGTGCCAAAGAGGACCCAAGTAAATTGCCTAACATGAGTTGTGCAGGAGGAAGTACCAGTGGTAAGGGATTTCCCTGATGTATTTCCAGAAGAGTTGCCAGGCATGCCACCAGATAGAGATATTGAGTTTTTGATTGAGCTATTGCCAGACACTGGGCCAATATCAAAGAGACCATATAGGATGCCAGCAAAGGATTTGGTGGAAATTAAGAAGCAGATTAAGGAGTTACTGGATAAGGGATATATTCGCCCAAGTTCTTCGCCTTGGGGATCGCCAGTACTTCTAGGGGAGAAGAAGGATGGATCGTTAAGGATGGTTGTTGATTATCGAGGATTGAACGAAATAACGATCAAGAACAAGTACCCACTCCCAATGATCAACGATCTGTTTGATCGATTGCAAGGAGCTAAAGTATTTTCCAAGATCGATTTGCGATCAGGATACCACCAGTTGAAGATTCGAGAACAGGATATTCCGAAGACAGCTTTTACCACCAGGTATGGGCTGTATGAGTATACCGTTATGTCATTTGGTCTGACTAACGTGCCTGCCTATTTTATGAACATGATGAACAAAGTGTTTATGGAGTTTTTGGATAAGTTCGTCATAGTGTTCATTGATGATATCATGGTATATTCGAAGAATGAAGAGGAGCATAAGGAGCATTTGCGTTTGGTACTTGGAAAGCTCAGAGAACACCAATTATATGCCAAGTTCAGCAAATGTGAGTTTTGGTTGAAGGAAGTAGGATTCCTCGGACACATTATATCCGGAGAAGGTATAGCATTAGATCCCACTAAAGTTGAAACCGTGACCAAGTGGGAAGCTCCAACAACAGTTGGAGAGATCCGGAGTTTTCTTGGAGTCGCAGGATACTACCGGAGGTTTATTTAGAATTTCTCAAAGATTGCGAAGCCTATGACGGAGTTGTTGAAGAAAGATACCAAGTTCATATGGACGGAGGAGTGTGAGGCTAGTTTTCAGGAGTTGAAGAAACGCTTGGTTACCTCACCAGTGTTGATTTTGCCAGACCAGACCAAAGATTATGAGGTGTATTGTGACGCTTCACGTCGAGGACTTGGAGCAGTGCTTATGCAGGAAGGGAGAGTTGTTTCATATGCCTCAAGACAACTGAAGCCCCATGAGGTGAATTATGCCACGCATGATTTGGAGTTAGCAGCCGTAGTGCATGCATTGAAGACATGGAGACATTTCCTCTTTGGAAACCATTGTGAGGTGTACACGGATCATAAGAGTTTGAAGTACATTTTCACATAGAAGGAGTTGAATCTCAGACAAAGGAGATGGTTGGAGCTTATCAAAGATTATGATATGAAATTGCACTATCACCCCGGAAAGGCTAATGTAGTAGCTGACGCGTTAAGCCGTAAGAGCCATGTCAATACGTTAATGATGGGAGGGATACCCAAGGAGTTAGCAGAAAATCTTCGTGAACTATGTGTGGAAATAGTTCCGAGAGGCTATGTAGCAGCACTAGAGATTCAGTCAACTTTGATGGATAGAATCAGAGAAGCTCAGAAAATTGACAAAGATATTGCTGCTATAAAGGAGAAACTGAGCAAAGGAAAAGCTAAAGGATTTCGTGAGGATGAGCACGATACCCTATGGTTTGAAGACCGTGTTTACGTGCCCAATAACCCGGAGATCAGGAAGTTGATTTTGCAAGAGGCACACGATTCACCGTATTCAATTCACCCAGGAAATACCAAGATGTATTTGGATTTGAAGGATATTTTCTGGTGGACGGGAATGAAGAAGGATATTGCGGAGTATGTAGCAGTTTGTGATGTATGCCAGAGAGTAAAGGCAGAGCATCAGAAGCCAGCAGGATTGTTACAACCATTTCCGATACCCGAATGGAAGTGGGATAAGTTAGGCACGGATTTTATCACGGGATTGCCCAGGAATCGTTCAGGCTATGACTTAAGTTGGGTTGTAGTTGATCGATTGATGAAAGTAGCTCATTTCATCCTAGTAAAGACCACTTACACTAGTGCTAAGTTGGCAAAGATATACATGACCAGAATAGTATGTCTGCATGGAGTTCCGAGGAGTATCGTATCAGATAGAGGAACCCAGTTTACCTCAAAGTTCTGGAAGCAGTTGCACGAAACTTTGGGTACCAGGCTAGAATTCAGTACAGCTTTTCATCCACAGACAGATTGACAGACCGAGAGAGTAAATCAGATTTTGGAGGATATGCTGAGAGCTTGTGCGCTAGATTATGGATCTAGTTGGGACGATAATTTGCCATATGCAGAGTTCTCTTACAACAACAGTTACCAAACCAGTTTGAAGATGGCCCCTTTTGAAGCTTTGTACGGAAGGAGGTGCAGGACACCGCTGTCGTGGGACGAAGTCGGAGACCGCCAGTTATTTGGACCTGACTCGATTAAAGGGTCTGAACAGAACGTGAAATTGATTCGCGATAGGCTCAAGATAGCCCAGTCCAGACAGAAGAGTTATGCAGATTCTAAACGCAAGGAGACAATTTACGAAGTTGGAGATAGAGCTTATCTTCGAGTATCTCCACTTCGGGGAACAAAGCGTTTTGGAGTTAAATGGAAGTTAGTGCCACGATTTGTAGGACCATATCAAGTTTTGGAACGTATGGGAGAAGTGGCGTAGAAGTTGGAATTGCCCGAAGGATTGTCAGGAGTACATGATGGGTTCCACGTTTCTCAGTTAAATAAGTGTCACGTGGAGATGGCTGACGTACCGTTGAGAGATACAGTGCCTTTGGAAACTATTCAGTTGGATAACGATGTGACCTACGAGGAGAAACCAGTTAAGATCCTCGAGTTTGCCAGCCGAGTTACTCGCAGCATGTTTATCAAGTTTTGCAAAGTTCAGTGGAGCCACCACACGGAGGATGAAGCCACCTGGGAGCGAGAGGAAGATTTGCTCAAAGACCACCCTCACCCATTTTCTAGCCAACCCGAATCTCGAGGGCGAGATTCATCTTAAGGGGGGTAGGCTTGTAACATCCCAAATTTTCAATTTGGAATGTTATACATTAGATCATCATTGCATATCATATTTTATTTTTGCATTTTGGTTGATCCTAGAAAATTCTACGCAACTCAAGGACCCATGGAGAGAGTTGGGGATTTCGTTATTTTCATATTTGAGTTTTCTCAAATTTTGAGAATAGGATCATTTGGTTTTATTTATTTTATCAACAATTATTTCTATTACAAAAATATGAGAGAGGGAATAAAATGACTTTCCCAAAATAGAGAAATATTGAGGATTTAATAATAAAATCAAACAAGATTTTATTTCGGAGTTTTTCGATGTTTTATTTGAATTTAGGAAAAATGTGTGTTTTTAAAAATTGCATTTAGGCCCCAAATAAATGTTCACTTTGTCGGGCTTGATTTTAGAATCCCGGGAAAATTTATTTCGGGATTTTTGGAGTCCGTTTAGTATTTCTTTTTATTCTTTTCCGAGCGGAAATAATTAAAAATAACGAACCGACCTAACGGGCCGTGTCCGGCTAGGACTCTGGCCCGACTAGGCTTTATAAGCCGAGGCCCAGCCCCGGGGAACCCTAGCCGCCCTAGCCCCAAGCCCAGCCACCCGCCCGCGCCACCGCCGCCGCTGCCCGCCGCCCGCGCCGCCGCCGCCACCTGCCCGCGCCGCCGCCGCGCTGCCCGCCGCCGCGCCGCCCCGCGCCCCGTCGCCGGACGCCGCCGTCGCCGGACGCCGCCGCCGCCGCCGTCGAGGTTCGCCGCCGCGCCTCCTTTTTCGTGCCTTCGATTTAAAAAAAAGAAAAGAAAAACCGATCGGTTTTCGTTGGTTTAATAGATTCGGTTTTTTTAAATAGATCAGTTTTTCCGGTTTATTTATTTTAGTGGGCGTTCGTCATTTTTCTTTTTCTCGGATTAAATCGTGATTTTTCTGATGGGGATTCCTGATCCGATTTTCGTTTTAGTTTAACTTTTCGCTCGTTTATCGGAATCAGGCGATTCAAGCGCCTAGAGTTTCGTCTCGAAACCCTCTATCCGTTTAACCAACTTAAACAAGATTTTGCTACTGTAAAATTTGCCCTAGATCCAGATTACTAGAATGAAGTTGTTTTCTTCCGCCGTTTGACTTTCGTTGCTTCGTTCGATTTGATTCTTTTTGCCAACCGGAGTTCTTAAGTTGAACCTTCTGGTTAGATCTCTTATTTGAGTTTTACCTGTGCGTTAGTTGAGTACTTATTGTATGCTTGTTTGTTTGTCTGTGATAGAGTATCCGGAGTGCGCCGCCTGTTACTTCGAATCGCTAGGTTTCCCGGATCATCAGCAAGGCAAGTAACACTTTGATCATACCTTTCCTACTACCCAGTTTTATTGCATTAGATCAATCCTCACACATTGCATGGTTAGGATCTAATTAAATTGTGGGATGGGAAGTAGTCGAGGTAGAACCTATTACCTGTTTATTATCAAACCTTTGGGAGTTACTTCTACGTTTGCTTATTATGCCATGCTATGCTAGTAGACGTGGATTGGGTGAGTGATATCCATGACAGATGTGAGTTTTGTTAATTAATGGTTTATCTAAGGTGGCAACTTAAACACACATCTGGGTGGATTGAGGCACCTGGGTATTCCAGGACTTGCATGTTTTCTTTTGGACCGCCACCCAGGCTCAAAGGGATCATGAGACTATTCATACTAGAAACTTCCGTGTGCAGCCACAAGCTATTATGGGCTCTAGCATAGTTGACTAAGTTGTGCGAACTCCTACAGTGATAGACTAGCAGATGTAGGGGATGTAGGTGGTACGGTCTACCCGATCGTAAGGTGCTAGCGCTTCTGAAAGACTATGTCTCGGTCATCCGTCTTCTCAAACACCATGTAGTGCGAGAAAACAAACGGAGGCGATCGAGTCTTGTGGGGAAAAGTGCGCAAACCTCTGCAGAGTGTAACAAACTAATCATGGTTAGCCGTGTCCCCGGT